>NC_137008.1:8829839-9029839 GCF_032717465.1 Coenobita brevimanus | reverse complement strand
GTACAATAGTCTGGTGCTTTGTAGAGACCACTAGCGGGGATGGATCGAACCGAAGAACCAGGACACATGATTGTGACAGAGATGGGAACAGCAAAGAAGAAGTACTGGACATGGTTGAGGTGAGCATGGTGGACCGGGAGTTCAGGACCTGGTACAAAAGAACAGGCCGAGTAGATGGAATGGATGTGAACTAAAGCAGACTCACAGGGTGTAGCACTGCTAGGGAAGATAGCGAAAAGGTGGGCAGCACAGAGACGAGAGGTCGGAGTAAGGGAGGAACATTTCTGGAGGTCTGTGGAAGAAAGGAAGGCAACTGAAAGATGATCATGGGAGAGGAGGAAATATTCTGAAGGAACGGAGACTTGTAACAAGGAGTTGTTGAGGCAGAAAGGGAAGGGAATGATGTGGAAAAGGTTAAAGGTTATGGCAGAATGGAGAGGAATATGGACGACGACGTATTTGGTGAGAAGAGTAGCTTCGAGAACAGGATAATAATATTCGAGGGAGGAGTAGGGGAGGACTGGGGATAGACCGAAGGTGGAGTGAGCCAATTCCAGGACAGAACGGAGAGCTGAGACAGGTACTAAGTTGGCAGTGACACGTCCATTTATAACATCGACCAGGATACGAACCAAGGTAGAGACTTGAGACAGGAGAGAGTCAAGGGCCAGTTGGAGATTATCCATGTTGAGTTTGAGGTAGAAGAACTGAGAAATAACGTTGAGATCTGAAAGGTGGCGTTGTAAGATATCGGTGAAGTTATTTAGAGGGGACATGACTTCATTTAGGTGGGTCGTAAGCTTCTGTAACATAGTGTGTTGGATTTTGATGACTCGGCGTTGGGATTCTAAGGCTGAAGCTAAATGAGTAAGATCAGATTTGAAGCCAGAAATGTCACGGGTTGGAGCAATGCCAAACAAGCCACTCAGAATCTCACTGCCGAGGTCGAAGAGACCTCGTTTCACACGAGAACGACCAACGGGTGTCTGAATGGAAAATGTGTCATTGAGCTCAGTGAATCTGTTACTTATGTATTGCAATTGCCAGGAGAGTAGTAGGAAAAGGTTATAGAGATACTCATTTGGGTTGTGTGTCCCCATGATGTCCTTGAGATAGGTCTTGATTCTGTGGAGCTGGTGTGCGTAGGCAAGTAGGGCAATGGCTACGTCGGCCAGGGGTGCAAGACCATAGCGCAAGGAGACTAGTGCTTTGATAAGCATTACCTCGCCTCCTGAGCCGACCAAGGCCCCGGGACATACTCCACCATCGTCCTGACCTGACCCAGACCCCAGGAGGGTCAGCACTGCCAGCAGGGAGATCGCTAACATCGTACCTAGAAAATCAGGGTAGAGTTAATGGGGGAGGTCTTGAACAGGTTGATGGGCAGAGCGCAGTTTGGACCGATATTCATTGGTTGATGAATGAGCAGGTGGAGGTGGAGATGAAGGAGACTGAGGGATAGGTGGAGACAAGGTAGACTGAGGGATGTGAGGAGGGGAAGAGGGGTCAGGAGGTTGTGTAAGTGACTCTTCCAACATGAGGCCACGGGGTGCTCGCTTTAAGTCATCAACGTGGACCCATCTGGTTTCCTTAGTGGGCAGGTCCTGGAGGTGAAATTTGTTGCCTTGTTGAGTGTGGACGCAGTGGGGCCTTGTAAATTTGTCATCCAGCTTAGAGGAACGCGTATGGGAATGAGCACAGACAAGATCGCCTACACTGATAGTGATAGGAGAGGCGGACTTATGTTGGCGCTGCAGCATGTCCTCCTGAGAGGAAGCCAAAGTGGATTGGACATACTGATGGACTGTCTGGAAGTTGGCCAATTTTAGTTTAACATAATCATCCATGTTGTAAATGGGTTCTGGCTTTGAGGATAAGAGAGAGTATGGGAGGTCCTTGTCAAAACCAAAGAGGACGAAGAAGGGAGATTCAGCAATGGATGCAATGATGGAGCTATTGATTGAGGATGCCACTTGGGGAATCCAGTCATCCCAGGACGAACTATGGGAGCCTAGATGTCTGAGGCACTCTAAGATTTTTCGGTTGTGGCGTTCTACAAGGCCATTGGAAGCTGGATGGTTAGGCACGACATTGCACTTACTGATATGAAAGCTGCGACAGATCTAATCTAGAAGGCTATTGTTGAACTCCGTACCGTTGTCAGTAAGAATGGTATGAGGGGTACTAAACGGGCAAATTACGTGATCTACAAAGGCACGTGCAACACTCTTCGCGGTCTTGTCGGAGAGGGGTACGAGGACACAGTAGCGGGAGAAGTGGTCGACCGCTACGAACAAGTACTCAGCGCCGGATTCCGTGAGAGGTAGTTTTAAGATATCGATTGAGACAGTTTCCCATGGTCGTGACGGGATTGGGTATTGTAAGAGAGGTGCAGGTAAGCCGGTTGATCCTTTGTGGTGGTGGCAGGAGAGGCAAGAGTCACAGTGGGCACTGATATCTAAGATTTTTCGGTTGTGGCGTTCTACAAGGCCATTGGAAGCTGGATGGTTAGGTACGACATTGCACTTACTGATATGAAAGCGGCGACAGATCTCATCTAGAAGGCTATTGTTGAACTCCGTACCGTTGTCAGTAAGAATGGTATGAGGGGTACTAAACTGGCAAATTACGTGATCTACAAAGGCATGTGCAACGCTCTTCGCGGTCTTGTCGGAGAGGGGTATGAGGACACAGTAGCGGGAGAAGTGGTCGACCGGTATGAACAAGTACTCAGCGCCGGATTCCGTGAGAGATAGTTTTAAGAGATCGATTGAGACAGTTTCCCATGGTCGTGACGGGACTGGGTATTGTAAGAGAGGTGCAGGTAAGCTGGTTGATCCTTTGTGGTGGTGGCAGGAGAGGCAAGAGTCACAGTGGGCACTGATATCACGGCGCATGGTTGGCCAATAGTATTTGAGACGTGCTTGGTGCAAACATTGGTCTTTACCTGGATGGGAAGCTTGAGGGGTATTATGAACAATGTGAAGAACCTTTGGTATCAGGGCAGTGGGGACAACAAGTTGGCGTACTTTGCGATTGGGCATGTCTTTGCCTGTTAGTAGTGTTTTCCTGTACAAGAGATCATCATCTAGCATGAACTCATCTAGTGATACTGGCAGAGTAGGTAAGGTCGAGGTATTGCCAGATTCTAGGAAATAAATGACTTTGGACCATATGGGGTCTTGGTGCTGAAAGTTTCGAACAACTTCTGACGTTAGTGTAGTGTTTTCAGTTACTTCGGGCTGTAGTGATGTTATAGCTGCTGCTACATGACGTGAGAGTGCGTCTGCGACTACATTCAACTTGCCTGGTACATACTGAAAAGTGGGATTAAATTCCTGGATGATGACGGACCATCTAGCTAGCCTACCTGTTAGGTTGCGGTTCTTGAACAAATCACGTAGTGGAAGGTGGTCTGTTTGGATATGCACTGGATAACCATTCACTATATCTCTGAAATGTTTCAAAGACCAGACTACCGCTAGCGCTTCGAGATCTGTGACACTGTAGTTACGTTCAGCGGTTGTAAGGGTGCGACTAGCATATGCTATTACGCGCTTCCTTGATGCTTCATTGAGTTGCATCAAAACGGTACCAAGTCCAGTGCCTGAGGCATCTGTGCAGAGAAGGAAGGGTGTGGTATAATCAGGGAACGCTAGAACAGGGGCATTTACGAGAGCTGTCTTTAGCTTTTGGAAAGCCTGTGACTGGTCATTAGTCCAAACAAAGGGCACATTCTGCTTGAGTAAGTGGGTCAGAGGAGCGGCGATCTTTGCGTAGCCTTGTATGAATCTACGATAACAGCCACTGAGGCCCAGGAAACTTCATACAGCTTCGGTAGTGGTAGGTTCTGGGAAGTTATTAATCGCCTTAATTTTATCCTCATTAGTATGAATGCCTTGTGTAACTACGACATGGCTTAGGAATTTGATTTTCTTTCGCAGGAAGTCACATTTACTGAGATTGATTTTCAGGCCTGCGAGCTGGAGGAGTTCGAAGACTTGCCGGAGCTTGGTGAAATGGTCAGGGATGGATTTACTCACAACAATGATATCATCTAGGTAAGCAAAAAGAGAGTGTCCCATCATACCGCTGAAGACTGAATGGATAAGTCGCATGAACATGGAAGGAGCATTTCTCAGACCAATAGGGAGTCTCTTAAACTGAAAATGTCCGGAAGAAGTGCTAAAGGCTGTAACTGGGCGAGAGGATTCTTCCATTTCGACCTGCCAGTACCCACTGAGGAGATCTAAAGATGAAAAGACTACGTTGTTTTCACCAAGGGATTCTAGCATATCAGTGAGGACGGGTAACGGGAAACGATCTGGAACGGTGACAGAATTGACCTTACGATAGTCGACTACTGGTCTAAAGTTGCCGTCCTTCTTTGGTACTAAGAAAAGTGGGCTATTCCATGGACTGACGGAGGGTTCATTAATGTCCTGGTCTAACATGTTCTGTACCATTTGATCTGTCTACTTTCTCTGGCTGTGAGGAAATCGATACGCTGGTATGTAAATCGACTGAGTTCCTGGTAGTAGTTCAATTGTATGTTTGACAAGGTCTGTTCTACCCATCGGTTCACCGGGTAAGGCAACCACGTTTCTGTACGAGGTCAGAAGGTCGAGGAGTTGAGGCGTATTTTCTGGGAAATCTGTGCAAGTGAGATGTGAGAGCATATCGGGTGAATATGTCGGCGCAGACCCCGTAGAGTTAATAGTACATACACCGATTGGCGTACTATCATCAGTCTGAATAGTAGGAATTGAGGAATCCTGGCACACCTTTACGGCCACTGGGTATACTAGGAAATCTCCAATCTTTACACCACTTTTAAGTTTTAGTGGAGCATTTGTGACATTGAGCAAGTACAGGTAGCATAAACTGTCCTCTAAGACTGTACACCATGCTGACTCATAAGTCAAGCCATTCACACAACACGTCTCAGGTAGTGTTAGTACATCCACTCCTTCTTTCGCACCGGCAACACAAACAGAGACTTTGGTGAACTCATGCGGTAACAAAATTATGCACGTATTCGTTACTGCACGTTTCGTCTCTGCGTGTTGGAGAAGATCATGCACACTGTGTGAGGTAGGTAACTGAGACATGTCTGAGTCAGCGATAGTGTTGTCGGGAGAGGAGGTAAGAGCCATGTCCGAAGGCTGAGATGATGGATCAGTAGACATTGAGGAATTTATGTCCTTGCTCGCAGTCAGTAAAGGAATGATCTCTGTATTCTCAGATGATGATAGTGGTGGTTTGGGCTGGTCTGGACTTTTTGGTAGCGATCAGGACAATGGTAACTGAAGGTCTGATTTGATCATAAGAACAGGACGGGGACATTCCATACTGTAAACTGGGAATCCAGAAATGTCTATACTACCACCAGCAGGTAATAATGCAATGAAGTGTTGTGCCATGGTGGAGAAACCAACAAGGGCATCTGCGGAATACTGCAAGTCATTAGTGACATGAAATTCAATTGGGATAGGGGGCAAATCTCTGTGTAGTTTGACTTCTAGGGTGACTCTTCCCTTAACCTTAAACTCTGAGCTTTCGACACCACATAGGCGAATGTCTGGTGGTTCTAGGAAACTGACGTGGTTGTGATGTCGATGAATAAGATGTAAGGAATTGTCGGAGATCAGATTTACTATAGATCCTGTGTCCAAGAAGAATGACGTTGGTATGTCATGACTGCATCCGAGAATGACTAAACCCGAGGATGTTATGGGACCTACATGGCGGATGGGGAGTTGGGTTTCTGGTTCTACGTGATACTGGTCCGATACGGGCGCGGCGCTTCCCCCGACTGTTGGCAGTTGAGGTAACAACATTCCTCAGTGGTGTGAGTCGTGCTTGATTTGTGGTATTTGTAGTGTGGACAACGTGAGCGGGAAGGTATACGCTGTCTGGTTTGGGAGTGAGGACGTCTGTATGTACGGTCGCAACTGGATGCTCGATGTCCAGGATGACCACAGTGCCAGCAAAGAATCAAAGATTGTCTGTTCCGTCGGGCGCTAGATTGATCACGACCTGCGGTAGGAGAACGATGCGTGGCAGGTCTGCCGCGTGTGGTGGGACGGGAGCGAGATTGGTCTGGGATAATGGAGGTGTGACAGACTGAGGAGGCCAAGGGTTGGGTGGTGCCCTGACGCGTGTAGTTCGAACCTGTTCTTTCATGAATGGCTTTAGTGACCTGAATAATTTTATCTCCTGGATTGAAACTGATTTCCAAGGCTAGCTCTAGCTGTTTAGGAGTAAGCCAGTGAAGGAATCTCAGGTAACCAATTAAGTCAGCAAAGTTGGTGAGTGAAAGCATTGGAACGCCATTTTTGTCTTCTAACCATTTCGTGCCTACCAGTAATTGGAGCATCTCGCTACTAGTTGCTTTCATGGCAGCGGCAGCTTCGCGAAGCTTGGCATGTTGCGCTGGGACCCTCAAGTCCTCATCTAGTTGGTTTAGGAGATTAATGAATCCCATGAGAGACGCAGTATTTGAATGCTGGCAACAAAGGCTGATGAGTTCCGTACAAAAATCAGCAAAGGTATGAATGCTATTGAAATGTCCTGCACGGATCACGGATCCGATGTCCGATTTGCCGTGGTGCAAGCAACCCATGAGGTAGGCTACTTTGAGCAATTCATCGGTGATCTGCCTATTGTGGATGTCTGTTTTGACTTCTCTGAGGAAATCATAGACAGACCAAGTTGGGGCCTGGCCGGTAAATTTGGGACGATTGGCATCGTCGAGATAGATAGACCGTGGAGGGTTGGCCATGGCTGGAAGTGCAGAAGGGGCGGTAGGAGAGGAGTGGGAGAGAGAGAAGGTAGTGGTAGTTAAGGGCGAGCAAGATGGGGTATGAAGGGAGGCAAGAGAGTGAACGACAGGGGAAGCAGTAGAGGAAGAAGAAGGGAGTGGAGAAGGAGGGGTAGAGAAGGAGGTATCTGGATTTACGAGCGGAGGATGGGTAGTAAGTGGGTCTGCGGGAAGTGAAACGGAAGTGTCAGAGACAGGGCGGTGATACTCTTTGCCACTGCGTAAATGAGTGATTGTGTTAGAGTCGGCAGACGGTGTATGATCAGGTGATGTTGCTGGGTCGGGAGAGCTGGTGTTAAGCGGTTGATGTGGAAAGTATGACATTTAATGCGGCAATGGAAGATGAAATGAAGGATGAAGATGGATACGTAGGTGGAAATGTATAAGATAACAATGAGAGAATGTAATACACGAGTAGGTGTGAAAACGAATGAAGGTGTGGGGATGGATGGTTTAAATAAAAGGCGAAGGATGAGATGGATAATAAATAACGTAGGTGAAGATGAAAACGGGATAATGGAAATGAGATGGAATATTTACAATATCCAATCTGTAGAGAAAATCGAGGATAATCTCCATAGAAAGGTAAGGTACACTATAGTTACACAGTAGAGACGGGATTGTCGAGATGTATGACGTGCAGGGGTGGCTAGGTGTAGCGGGGCTGGGGCGGGGCGGGGCGGGGCGGGGCGGCGGTGGAGAGACAGCTGGGCGGAGAGGAGAAGAGACGCTGCGATGAGTCACTGGCAGGGAGTGGCGGTCCTAGGAGGCTCATGTAATTCAGACCACATGTGAAGACAGGGTGTGGCGGCGGCGTGGCCGGTGGTGGGGTGTGAGGGCAGATGTTGGTACAGTGCAGGTGTAGAGCTGTTGAATTGCAAATGCAGAGAATGGCGGTGGGCAGACAGTGGGCAGACAGTGAGAAGTGGCACCGTGGGGGCAAGATTTATGATGAGGTCGGAACAGGTGCTTGGAACAGGTGCAACAGGTGCGTAGGGCGGCGATGGTGACACTTGCGGTCAGGAACAAGGTGTGTGGGTGGGGTGGGTTGAGAGGTGAGCACTGGTGAGAGAAATTGTACACCCAGAAAGCACAGCCGGTTATTACACCACTAGAGGCACTGAGGAGGGGTGAGGCTGTGAGATGCGAGACGTCGTGTATGTGTTGGTGTCACTAAAGATTGTAGGAGGCGGTCAGAATCTGATGGTCCGAAACACCGCTGCTACCAAATGTAACTTGCAATATTTTGGTGAAAGAAACTCCGTGTACAAACAGCTAGATAAGGAGTTTATTACGAGCTCACAACAAAATAGTCTGCCCGTCTTGGTTGTCTGCTATGAACTGACGCAATAACGCCTTCGCCCAGGCTTGGGCTCTGGGAAAGTGTGCTAGGTCAGCAAGTTTAGTGGGGGCATGTATGCATTGGGGGGGGACATATATATATCGGGGGTAGACATATTGTGGAAGGGGTACATTATTATTATTATCATTGTTATTATTATTATCATTGTCGTCGTTTTCGTCCTCCGTATGTGCGAAAATTTCAAATGTTTTGAAGCCACAGAGGTGATCAGTGAAATGGGTAGTGCTGTACTGCTGTATTAACTGATGTAGGTCATTACAGATAGTTAAGGTGTAGGCTTGTTGCTTTGATTTATCATAAATGGAAAGGAGATCCAGAAATGGTGAACATTGGAGAAAAAACATGGATGTTTCACAGAACTGTGAAACAAAAAGAATGTATTCCATTTTACCAAAAAGACAGAGATTGTTGAATGGTCAGTAGAGTTTGGATATAAGTAGAAAGCATATATATATATTTGATATGCGATTTACAGGTCAGCTGTAGCCAGTGTAGATAATAATTTGTTGTGCGCATATCTGCAGGAATTAAATATGGTCAGGAAATGGGTCTCGGAAATGACAGAAAGTAAGAACAGGACCTGCTGTCAATTACTTCAGTCTCTCAAGTTTCACTGAGGAATGAAGATGAATTTCAGATGAAAGATGATGTTTAACAGGAAGGAAGTTACACGGATGGCCAGGAATGCAGCAGCAGTTGGAGGAAAGTATATCAGACGATGCTTCATATGTTAGTCACCAAGACAGGGACAAAGATGAGGGAATCCATGATATGTTAATATATTATGTTGTGTGATGATGTTTTTACCAACATGTTTTTGAAAGTTCAGTGAACTATTCAGACTGTAAAACAATTGAACCAAAAAAGGCAATAAAGGAAGATTGTCAGCAGCTGGCCCCTGAGACCTGGTGAACCGGAATTTTCGTTCTCCCCTTTCCATTCAGCCCTGTGACTGAAGCAAATACGTGTCCAACATATTTTGTCATCAGATACTGAGCAGACGCCCGGCTTGTTACGCACGAATCACTCTGTTTCCTTAAATTACGGATACCAAGCACTGATCCGTTTTCTGGGTACCAGTATGGTGTTCTGTGAAACGTAAATATTGATTTTCATCAGAGCCATGTAATAAACATCTGTCAAAATGGGAGCATGAACATGTATGTTCCCCTTTGTAATCTATCACATAATGTTCTCATTGTATAAAACGACTCAGTAAATACTCTTGGTAATTCAGAAAAGTATTGTTATTGTTAGATTCATATGATTTCCTCCTATAACGCCCCCCAAGACTGAGAACCATTGTTCTAGTCAGCTTTAACAATTTCAGTAAGTGAAATTAATCCAGTAAATTACCAATCGATTCAGGTCATACCCATAAATAAGTGTACCAAAAATCATCCCTGTCAGTGCAAAGATTTTAGAGATATGATGATTCTGATATTTCATGTGCCATCAGGACCACCCAGTTCATCAGAGCGACTTTGGTCCATATATATCGTTATCAGGTCATGTCTTCTGAAGAAGTGAGTAATTAACCAGTCATGTTGGTGGAATAGATTTTCTTATCTGTCATCCAATCAGACATGAATGAGGTGGACAGAGACGAACTGGAGGGACGACTTAGGATACTGATGGTTGGTCGGGCACCAGG
Organism: Coenobita brevimanus; assembly: GCF_032717465.1. Taxonomy (NCBI): domain Eukaryota; kingdom Metazoa; phylum Arthropoda; class Malacostraca; order Decapoda; family Coenobitidae; genus Coenobita; species Coenobita brevimanus. The sequence goes on along the minus strand of NC_137008.1, from coordinate 9,019,999 downwards.
ATATAAACGTACCATCTTCCACAATTCCGTGCTTAGAGGCAGGGCTTCACGTTTCGAGCATTATCTTTTTATCCAGAAACTTTGTTCTTTACTTCCGTAGTCACCTAAAATCAAGTTTATGTTTCCCGTAAAGAATTCCTTACAACCCAGTACACTGAAGCACAGTGCTGCCACATTGCTCAAATCCTAAACTAGCCTATGAAAGCAGAATCTAGAGAATTATATTTAAGTATATAATCACCCTCTCCAGACAATTTAAATGGAAATTTTTTAATAGAAAGGGGTCATACTGTATATATTAGTAATAAAGCAATTCACTGCTTCCAATCATTAATAAAACGAGATTGCATGTGCACAAAGAAAAATATGTCCTTGGGCTAAGATGGCATTTTAAGTTGACCAAGCTGCAGCACTCAGTGGATGCAGGGGAGTATCATTTTGCAAAAATTGGTGTTGTACGTCGTGGAGTACATTGAATAAGTTTTGTTTTTTAATTATAAGAGAAGTAAACACAAGGATAAAATGTTTTGTCGAGGTGACTGAACAACATAGGGTGCTGGTAAGTGATGGGACAGGAATGGACAGCATTTGTGACTGGAAGAAAATTTTCCTAAAAATTCAATGTCGGTCAGAGAAAGTGCGAGGTGATTAAAATGGAATAAGTGAATAAAAAGGAAACTTTCTATCACATATTACCCCTTTCAAATCGAAGAGCCTAAGGCAAAGCTACGGCAGTCCAGAGCATTTAAGAAAAGGAGACCCACCTACGTCTCAAGCAGCGATTTACAAAAACTCGATCATCTATCGGATTGGAACCGTAGCGTGGGGTATGCTGTGATGTTTGCAGATGGTGTGGAAGGGTCGGGATGTAACACCATGTGCAGATGGGAGATGTAGGTCGTGTCCACAGAGTATACTAGGGAGGTGGTTGTGGATAGAGCGTGTGGGGTGGCAGTATTCTGCCCATGTTTACTCCAGAATTAATAGTGATTATTACCAAATGTTTTTTACAGATTTTCTTATCAAATATCGACAAGACAAGCTCCATAACTGGAAAGAATAAATGATAAATTCTAAGATATACTAAATGTTGACTCTTTGGGGGGTAGAATTTTACCCTCGACCACTTTTACAGACACACACACACACACACACACACACACACACACACACACACGCACACACACATATATAAGAGAGAAGTGGAGGAACGATTGGGTAAATATGAATTGGAGCAGATGGGGGACGTGGAAGGTGTGTGCAAGATATTCACAGAAGAAATATGTGCAGCATGTGAGGTGGTGTGTGGGGTAAAGAGAAGATGAGAGGGTGCAAGGAACAGCATTGTGGAATGAAGAGGTGAGACACGCTGTGGCACAAGTGAAAAAAGCGTATAATGAATGGATGAGAAATAAGGGCGTGGAAGAAGTTGAGAGACGGAAGAGAGAGTATTATGTAGAAAGGAAGAGAGAGGTGAAAAGATTAGTAAGAGAGAGTAAGAAGAGAGTGAATGAGGAATTTGGAAGGAATTTGAGTGTCAAGTGGAGCGAATGTAAGAAAATGTTCTGGAAAGAGGTAAAGAGAGTCAGACAAGGTGGCAATGAATTTGTAGGGGAGTGAAAGATAAATGGCAGATTACTAGTTGAGAATGGAGAAAAAGTGAGCAAATGGAGGAACACATTAATGAATTCTTGAACATAGAGAATGAAAGTAATGCGAGTATAAATGGCTGGGGAATGGCTGGGAGAAGGGAGTTGAGAAGACAGGAAGAAATCAGTACGATGGAAGTCGTGGAAGCAATGAAGAAAGTCAAAGTGGGGAAAACCCCAGGAATTGATGGAATGTGTTGTTAAATGCTAAAGCATGGGGGAGAGATAGTAGTAGACTAGATGTGGAAGATGTGCAGATTGAGACTGGGAGGAAGGTAGAGTCCCGGAGGATTGGAAGTCAGGTGTAATTATTCCCTTGTACAAATGGAAAGGGGAAAAAGAAGTGTGTGGTAATCATAGGGGCATTTGTCTTAGTGTAATAGGAAAAGCATACGGTAGGATAATTTTTGACAGTTAGGGAAATAACAGAGGAATTAGTTGGAGAAGAACAGGGTGGCTTTAGGATAGGAAGAGGTTGTGTAGATCGATATTCATTCTTAGATCTTTAGTGGAAAAGTTTCTAGAGAAAGGAAAAAAGTTCTATGCTGCCTTCATGGATTTGGAGAGAGCATATGACAGAGTGGATGGACAAGGATTGTGGAAAGTATTAAGAATATATATGGAGTAGATGGGAAGTTGCTGAATGCTGTGAAGAGTATGTGCGAGGGTGCAAAGGCTGCAGTGCGTGTGGATAGTGAACTGAGTGAGTTTTACTATTGGAAGGTTGGATTGAAACAAATATGTGTCATGTCTCCTTGGTTGTTCAATCTGTATTTGGATGGGGTTATAAAAGAGATACAAGGTAGGCCAGTGGATGTTGGAATGGCCCGGGTGAGGGAGGGCAGTGTTTGGAAGCTCCCTGTACTGTTGTTTGCAGATGAAACTGTGTTGTTAAGGGAAGACGAAGGGGAGCTGCAAGGCTTGGTGGATGAGTTTGGGAGAGTAAGATATGGAAGCTAAAGGTGGATGTGGGGAAGAGTGAAGTTATGGTCTTCGAGAGAGCTGAAGTCAGTGAATGTACAGTGAGGTTGCATGATGAGGAAATGGAAAATGTGAGTACTTTTAAGTACTTGAGCATTGTGATGGGTATGGATGGACGTTTGGAGGGTGAAGTGCTGGAAAGGGTACAACAAGGAAGAAAGGTATCTGGTTCCTTGAAGACAGTGATAAGAAACAGAGAAGTGAGCATGGAAGTGAAAATGTTATTACATGACAGTATTGTGATACCAGCTCTAACCTATGGAAGTGAAGCTTGGACGTTGTTGGAAGGACACAAGTTAAGAGTGAGAGCAATGGAAATGAGTTATTTGAGAGGAGACTGTGGAGTCACATGGAAAGACAGACTAACAAATGAGGATGTGAAGGTGCGTTGTGGTGTGGATGTGGATGTGATAGGAAGCGTTAGGAAAAACACACTGAGGTGGTTTGGCCATGTGGAGAGGATGGTGAGCGAGAGACTGACGAGAGTGTATGTAAGTCAGGTGGAGGGGGAGAGAGGGAGGGGAAGGCCAAGGATGAGATGGAGGGATGGAGTGGAGAGGTATATGAGAGAAGGGGGTGTGAACTGGGAGCAGGGCAGTGAAATGGAGGGGGACAGGGTGTCGCAGAGGCGATTTTTTTGTGGCCACCCCGTATAAGGGATTAAGGTGCCTGGCAATATATATATATATATATATATATATATATATATATATATATATATATATATATATATATATATATATATATATATATATATATATATATATATAGAGCCTCTGTGGTACAGTGGTAGTGTGCGTTTGGTACACGGGTGAGCCAGGGTTCGCGTCCCGCCAGGGTAATAAACTTTGGGAGTGTTCACCCGGCCACGCACTGCATTGGCGGACACCAGGGGTGCTGTGGTTGAACCAGTTTCGCTTACTATAATGTATGCTTGCACCCAGTCGGCTTGCGCGGGCAGATTACCCTTGGTTCACATCCAAAGCCACTCCAACACTACAATTACACTAACAAGCACTTCTCACCCTACATACAGTCTCTACTAGACAGCCTAAGAAACTTGGTAGAGATACATTGGCTGTATCGTCCCGACTTCAGTCGGGATAGGCCGGTCCTGCAGTGGATACTCAAACGGCTGATGATGATGATGATGATGATGATGATATATACATACAGTATATATATATATATATATATATATATATATATATATATATATATATGCCAGACGCCTCAATCCCATTTCTTACACACTCTCCGAAACCCAACCACCAAGCCTTGCGGCTCCCCTTCGTCTTCACTTAACAACATAGTATCATCTGCAAACAACAGCACAGGGAGTTTCCAAACATTACTCTCTCTCACCAGGGCCAATCCAACATCCACTGCCCTACCTTGTATTTCTTTTCCATGTACAGATTGAACAACCTTGGAGACATGACACATCCCTGTTTCAACCCAAACTTCAAAGAGAAAAATTCACTCAGTTCACCATCCAGATACACTGCAGCCTTAGCACCACCGTAGATACTCTTCACGGCATTCAACAACTTCCCATCTACTCCATATATTCTTAATGCTTTCCACAATCCTTGTCTATCCACCCTGTCATATGCTTTCTCCAAATCCATGAAGGCCGCATACAACTTCTTTCCCCAAATCTACAAATTTTTCCACTAGAGATCTAAAAATGAATATCTGATCTACACAACCTCTTCCCTTCCTAAAGCCTCCCTGTTCTTCTCCAACTAATTCCTCTTTTATTTCCCTAACTTTTCCTATTAGACTAAGAAGACAAATGTCCCTATGATTACAACACACTTCTTTTTCCCCTTTTCCTTTGTACAAGGGAATAATATATATATATATATATATATATATATATATATATATATATATATATATATATATATATATATATATATATATATATATATATATATATATATAATTTTATTTACTTTTTTTTTTTAATGTGAAAGCATCTCTAGTAGAGAATACGAAGTATGTCCGTCCGTCTGTCACCACAGATTTTCGTAACACAAATTTTACTATTGTACAGCAGACTTCAACAAATTTAGCGTAGTCCGATAATGGGGTCCTTAAACACCTGCTTCACGCCCTGAGGTTTCAGACTTTAGCAAAGCCACGTTATAGAGCCCTAATGCAACTGATATTTTTTTTTACTATTTTTGTGCTTCTTGTAGTTCTTTGCCGCAGCCCCCGGAAAAAACCTATGCATATACTTTTTCTTTCAACAACAAAGAGTCAAAGGTAGAAATCAATAAGAAGTTGTTCTTTCCTTGAGAAACTGAAACACTGACAAAAAACTTATTCACATTCATTGTCGTTCCACTCTACTGAGACTGTTTGTAAAGTCTGCTAAGTTAGTATATCTTGTCAAACTGTCATTTGCCAAGACACAGCACCTTTGGCTCGTACTGACCGGCTAGTATTTTTTTTCATAACCCCTCGAGTGCGACAACGTATTTAATTTGTTTTACATTTACAGACGATTTTACACATCACATGACAACTATCTATTAGGGAAGAGGTAAATGAAAGCTATATCTGACTCCAGTTAGAAAGTCTCATATAAGATCATTAAAAATTTACTCGTCTTTATGTAGATGGCATGAAGTGGATAATGCGTGAGCGGAGTGAAGGGATTAAAGCTACTTGGAAGTTAGTCAGAGATAAAGCAACTCTGTGGAACAATTTGTTATATTAATCTACTTATAATTTTTTTTTTCCTAGTCATTATACTAAAACAATATTATGTAAGTGATAATTCAATGTAATTTTGCCGTACCATTCAAAATACATGGTGATTTTCAGATGCAGTCGTTAGATATTTGCATCCAAGAGGTGAGACAGTTCTTTCGCTTACTTTATTTTTACTTATTTATCTGCATGGATAACAGGACTATAGTTACTTTATTTATTAGAGGTTTCGTATGAAGGAGGTGGATTCATATCTGTATGTGGTAATGGTAGATGTTTCCTTCAGTTACTTTGAGTTAATACTGTTACTCAAGTTACTGGTTAAAATATCATTATATCAGGAAGCCACAATATGGAGTAAGTGACTAGAGATTTTGTATCATCGGCGTCGAGCTGCAGGAATATGAATACTCTCTGAAATTATACGATGATGACGTGAAAAATTCTGGAGTAAGCTCGCTCTTAATGCTATTGTTAAGAGCTTTTTTTGCCCTCATTTGTAGTTATTGGCTCGGTGCCTCAGCACTTCAATTTCCATTGATATTGCAATGATAAATCGTTATCTCCATCGTTCCAATTGCTTATTCACCAGGGTCCCTGTCTGCAGTGGAACGCGTAATATTGTTTCCTTTCAGACAATAACGTCTATGAGACTTTGATGTAACCTAAAAGATCAAGTACGCCCATGTCACGGCTGTCTAACGAGTTTTTTTCCATCTTATATAATTTCTTGATTAAAAAAAAAAAATACATGACAACGAGTTATTTCGTTAGGCCATAGTGACATACTGATTACTGACACCTTGCAGAGGGACATATTAGCACAAAGTATGAAAATACCATTTTCATGAAGGTTGGGGATATTTTATTTTTTTCCAGATTTTCTCATCTTGTTACGGAAATTACTATATGGCTACTCACTGAATTATTTATGTTTCCCGTGAGTCATGTACTGTAGGTTTCGCAGTGTCCTGCTGTGGAGTGGGGCTGGTTCGTTTTGAGGGTTTGTTTCTTTCTCACCTCCCCAACTCATCTACTATCCAGGCTCTTGTCCAACTTTATCATCTTCACTTCCTTTCGTCAGCATTCCAGCCTGTTATACCACCTTGTCGCCCTCTTCTTCCCGACTCGAACATCCTAGTTCCCTTCACCTCTCCCAGTCGTCCACCCCAACTTTACTCGTTCACTCATCCCTTCTTGTTTCACTTTGGCTTCCTTTTCACTCATTTCCCAGTTTCTCGCCTCACTTTGTCCCTTGTCCCATTCGTTCTTTCACTAGACCCTTCCAGTTCCCCTACCACCTCAAATGGTTTATTTCTTAACTTGTCGTCCATCTTTGTCCAGGTCATTTCCTTCACTCTACCTCCCGTCATCTTCCTCACTCCACCCGTCTACAAGATCACCACACCGGCAGGGGCCACGGAAGGCGAGGGCAACTTTAATAAGGGATGGAGTCACTAAGGGACCGAGGTGTGAGGCCCAGCATCGTGAGAGGCATCTGCCTCTCCCAGCGATGTTCGCTTTCCGCCCACCCTTACTTTGAAATTGAATTTTCTATCGGGTTCTTCCAGTCTCTCACTGCATTTCCGCTCTGACCGAAGGGTCTCACTGCATTTCCGCTCTGACCGAAGGGTCGGAGGATCGAATCCACCCAAAGGTCATTGGTAGACATCAGGAAGGGCATCTGGTCATAAAATGCTACACGCTCCAGTCCAAAAGTCTTCTACACAGAGGCAACGCCTTAGCCCTTCGGGGATACCTGGCGTAAAACCAAATTATTGTATTATTATTTATTATATATATATATATATATATATATATATATATATATATATATATATATATACAGTATATATATATATATATATATATATATATATATATATATATATATATATATATATATATATATATATTCATGTTTAAATTCCAAGAAAACACATCTCATGGGAGTCTACAAGTCATACGAAAGAGCATCAAGCACCATGATAAAAAATAATAATAATAGGATTAAAAGTGACCCTTGATGCAACCAACGTTCATGGAAATTTCGTTACTCAAACCTCTGTTCACTGTCATTTGGATGCGAGCATCCGAAATACATTGGCATAACCACCGTAGCTAATCATTTTTCAATCCCACTCCATTACCTTCCCGCGCACTCTGTCAAAAGCCTTCTCTAAATCAATCAAAACAAAGAACAACTTTCTTATATATATATATATATATATATATATATATATATATATATATATATATATATATATATATATATATATATTCCGAATTTCAGAGAATGATTATTGCAGTAGTTCTCCTCTTGCCTGTCATAAAAGAAACTGCATATCATCAGTATTCACTCTCTCTCCCTTATCATATCTTCCAGGACTCTCTCCATTACACTTCTTTGTCTGGCCTAAAAGCTTTATATCTCTATAACTTCTATCCAAGGCATCGCCCTTCCTCTAATACAGATTGACAATCATGCTCTTTAACTTGTCATCTGGAACAACACACGTGTGAATGAATTTGTGGAATTAGTAATTGTAGCCTGCACACTTCTGTATTTCCGGAGACCTTCACTATCTCAGCAGGGAATCCATACACACATGCCATCTTCCCCAGCTACATTCTGTCGACTGTCTTCCATAGTTTCCAGTCTTGTCCATGGCTAAGGGCCAAACTTCGGATCAAACTGTCCCTGTTTCAGTCAAACTGCTCGTTCGGCAACCGGTTGTAATGTTCTCTTCAACTATTCTTAATATTGTCATTATCCCCCACTATACTTCCCTCAGCATTCTTCATACATTTCTCAACTATGATTTCCCTGCTCTCTCGCTGCATCTGGTTAGCAATCTTAAATTCCACATTCTTCCTCTCTGCACTATTTATGCTATTCGGTAAAAGTCTCTGACTCGGACTTGAACCTATATGCTTCTTTTCTTGGCTCATGCTTATTAGCCATGTATTCCTCTCTGTTAAGACCCTTTTCATTACTTAATCCGTGGACTATTGCAAAAGGATTTCAAAACAGGTTCTTGTGCAGCAGCATGCTCAAATCAGCGACCATTCCAAAATGTCTCGCTTGGTAAGCTGCTGTACTCACGCAGTTGCTAGCGCTGGTTCGAATCCTCGCAATATTTAATTTATAGGAAGCACGTAGAGTCACGTGGTTAGGTTTGAGCTTGGTACACCTGTTTTAAAGCTCCAGGCCGCTCCACTTTACTTCACCTCGCCTCCTACCTTCTCCCTATGTGTCAAGTCGGGTTGGTGGAGGATTAGTGCCCCTCCCCGTAAAACAATTAACTCTAAGCCCTTGGCCACCCCGTTTGGGATACATGGCGTCTGGCAATGAGTGAGAGCAATAGATAGATACATTAGATTCTACTCCGTCATCCTTCCACCGCGTCACATCATGCCTTGGTGGGCCACTTGTCCACTAATCAGTAACTCTCAAGACTCTTTTTTAAAGCTCTGTACTGCACATCTACACTTCTATCTATGGCCTCATACTCAGCCACCATTCTACTCATTACGATATAGAAGACATCTCTTGCTGCTTGGTGTTTAAATTTTCGTAATACCTGCTAGGATATACAGTATACCCTCAACTTCATGATCCATTTCATCAGTACCATGTCACATATCAGTAATTTATGTTGCTGCACACACTCCTCGCTCCCTGTAACTATCACATCCTTTATTAGAAGTAGATGGTGATGGCCATCTTTCATTACTTGATGGTAGTGCTGCCATCTTCTTTCTTAGGTAACTCTGCACTGAGTGACAAACCTAATGGTTTCCTGTAAGGCAGGAAATAATTTACGACACTGATTAGTAACTACATAATCATATAATGTGGGGTCTCCTATGATGCCTCTGTTAACTGGTTAGAGATACACAAGTGCGATGTCCGTCCAGAAACCAAATTTCGACACAAATCCTTATGCCTTGCGACAGCGAGATTTTATCCACCACAAGGGAACACAGCTTCAGTTCATGGGGCAGCCTTGTAATGGCAATTACTTGCCGATGTTTGAAGGTTTGGTTGACCAGACTGGCGTTGATCTACTGCTACTAACCTCCTATCGACCCTCCTGACCAGAAAATAGTCGATCCGGCTACTGATGCTGCCGACTCATATGTAATCAGTCTACTCTCTCATTTCCTAAAAACCGTGTTGCACACACCCGTATTCACTGCTTCATCAAACGCTAGTATCCTCTAACCCGCTTTCCTTATATTATATACGCATCCCCTGTCCACACCATCATATCTTTGTACTGCTGCACCCACATGGCTATCCCCTTCCAAAAATATACTCTCATCATCCTCCATACTTCTAGCCACACATATTCACTCACATCAGAATCTGTCTTTAATTTCATCATTCAAGCCAGCCTGTGAAGCATATAGTGATATTATTGTTAATATTATATATCATAATTTCTCATCCACTTCTCGTCGATAAACATCCTCACCCCACCATATCCTTCTGTAAATCCCTTCCATAGTAACTTGTACCCACAGTTGTTCCCAACAATCATCCTCGCTGATCCTCCTCTCCATCTGACGTCCTATATGCAACAGACATCCACACACTTCCTGCTCAAGATCTCTATCCTTCACACTACGAGTGCCACTCTGACCGTTTGTGTAATTTAATTCCTTCAGGCTTGTTTTTTGTTAAAGCTGGTAAGTAGAAGGTGGAGACAGACCTTAGTCCCCACCTGCACAGCTCCGAATTCAGAGTGGGGAACAGGGACCCATATCCCACCAGGCGTAGCCAGTGGCTATTTTTTTTTTTTTTTTTTTATGCAAGGAAGAAGGAACCAAAGACCAGGAGCCCGCAAACTGTTCCTTCCAAGAAAAAAACAAAAACAATACAACAGAGAGCCAAATTCAAGATCCGTTCATTTCGAAATGCCTGGGCACAGTGCGTTTGAAAGACTGGAGATCAAAGGCAGTAGGAAATACAGACAAAGGGTGGCAGTTCCAGAGTTGACCTGTTGTATAAATGAAGAACTGGGAGTAACGGTTAACCATTGCATTAAGGAGTTGGACAGAAAAGAGGTGAAAGTTTGTTCCTAGACGGGTGCTATGCGCCGGCCGTAGAGCTGGAGGGATGGAAGCAGACAGTTCAGAGGAGCTATGCCACTGGCCTCCAGGCAGCCTGCCAGGCTAACCACAGAGACATCCAAACAAGTGCGCCTTGGCAGTGTGACTGTCCTCCCATAATGCACTCAATGATAGGGCTTCATCCTGGGCTGCTACTTCCAGGTTCAGGCACCTCACTGTTGAGTAGAAGTGATAGACTGGAAACTGCAGTGCCCTGTACTTTCTGCCTTTTGGCACAGATGCTAGCCCCAACCCTGTCCTGGCCTTGAGCTTCAATGCTTATGCGTATTCTCATTTCAGCCACAAGAGAGCGGTGGCAAAATTTCCTGGCTGCGTGCCCTTGCTGGTGCCAACACCTATGTCATGGTAGAATATGGTTTGTCACGCACAAAGTACATTTAGTGCGGGTATAGTAGTCGCGGTGGCTGAATCGGTAGAGAGGCGGCTTGCAGTCCTGATGGACCCAGGTTCGAATCCCAGCTGGGGCAGGGAACAGTTTAAGGATTTGAATTTCGTAACAGCAGACTTTCCTGATCTACCAGATGACCCGCCGACATGTCGTAAAAGTACCCCCGCTAATACTAATTCCCCAGTCTTGTATGAGACAGCCCAAGCATGTATTCAGTATGGATGTTAGCGCCGAAGTGGTGACATGTGGAGGTGTAGGAGGACTACTGGGCCTTGGGATAGGCTACTGCCCCCGAGATATAGGCCCTGAAGCATTTGCCCGGAGTCGGAGACAAAAAAAAAAAAAACTACAAATATAAGTTTCGGAAAGTATGCCAGCTTACCCTTTGTGCTGCTGACTCACTGATAAAAAGTCAGCAAACGGGGATGATCAGGATAGTCCTCAGGCTTATGACACGAGAGCTCTAGCTATCCCAGTCATTAGCTTCTTTTCATCTGGGGAGTGCCGCCCTGATCGGTTGGTGCCCTTTAAATCTAGCAAGGGCATTTTCCCGACGTTTATGTGCGTCTCTCTCTCTCTCTCTCTCTCTCTCTCTCTCTCTCTCTGCCACCTCCTTCGGCATTTCAGCAAGCCACGACCCACCACACACACACACACACACACACACACACACACACACATATATATATATATATATATATATATATATATATATATATATATATATATATATATATATATATATATATATATATATCTTTAACACATTGGAGCCCGGTGTCCGGAATATTGGACAGAACTGGGATTTTTCAGGTGTGTATAAAGCAGGGAACCCCCAGGTAGGGACCTATGAGCTTCGCGACTATGAGCCGATAGGCGGAGGGCGGTACGCTTAGTACCTACCCAGTGCCGTGACTCGCCCAGCACCCCTGGGATCCAATGGGATATATATATATATAGATAGATAGATAGATAGATAGATAGATAGATAGATAGATATAGATATAGATATATATATATATATATATATATATATATATATATATATATTATATATCCAAAAAAAATGAAACTCAGGTCCTTGTATGACTTTCAAATGGAAAGGTTAGTTGTCATTCATATAGAGAAAGGCAGACTAAGGAAGTCGGGGTTTGTTGCTAATATAATGGGTCTTTCCCTTTTGCTTTGTCTAAGCCATGTCCCCTGCCTTCCTGAATGATTAGTTCTCATCCCAGCTGACTCACTCCTGAGTTTGTTAATGTAATGTAAATGTCCTGTACTTTAAAAGCAGCTGTCCTTGTGTGTGTGTGTGTGTGTGTGTGTGTGTGTGTGTGTGTGTGTGTGTGTGTGTGTGTGTGTGTGTGTGTGTGTGTGTGTGTGTGTGTGTGTGTAAAGTTATATATCGTCCTGGTGATGGAGACAGATGGCCGGGTGGGTAGGTTGGTGGGCAAGATAAATGCAGTAGATGGGGGTGGATGTGTTGGGTCAGGTGAGTGGGATGGGTTGTTTGGGTGGGTGGATGGGGTTTGTTCTTTGGGGTCAGTGTGGAGATGGGTGAGCAGCATAGGGCAGGCATGATAACCAGGGTGGCACGTCTGGGGTAGTGTGAGTGGATGGGTGGAGTGGGTGAGGGTTTGGTGAAATAATGGTTGCATAGGACTTAGGCCCTTATTGTCATTATGTCTACTGGATAATAGGTCCCTGTGGAAAAAGAGGTCCATAGGGAATATGTCCCTGGGGTAATGGGCCCCGATTATGAACACGGGTCCAATGAATAATAATTGGTCTATGGAAGAAATAAGGCCATGTGCTTATTTGGTGATTGACCATGAGAAGAAACTAAGCCCATGAGTAAAATCAAGTCTACAAGGAAATTACTCCCATGAGGAAAATATGCCCGTGAATAAAATTGGTCTATAAAGAACGACAGGACCCTGAAGGAGACACAGACTGATGGGGGAAAATAGGTACATCGATGAAACAGCTAGTAGTAGTAGTAGTAGCAGCAGAGGTAACCTCTGTTAAACCAATCAGCCGCACGCAAGCAATCACCCTTCTAGGGCTGTCCTCTGCAGTGAGCCAATCTTCTTTTGCAGTGGACAGTACCTCCTCGAAGAAAAACCCGAGTGCAACTCTCCACGCAGTTAACAGGAACACCATAGCAGGCTCTACATCACACCGATATTTGGTTATATGGTTACCACCCACCACTGTGAATCATTTCCTAGGTTACAGGGAACCATTAGTCTGTCTCTCAGTGGAGGGTCACCTAAGAAAAAGTGGGCAGCACTAAATCATGTGCAAGGATGATCGTTGCCGCCACCTATATGCCAAGGAAAACAGGTCGATGATGTAGGCAAGAACCATGACGATACTGGTGACAGTCTTACTGCTGATGTACGGTAATTTTTTCTAAGAGTGATAGTATCATATATGACAATATTGACAATAAACATAATAATGACTATGATTATGCTCCTGCTGCTGCTGATGATGATGGTGATGATGATGATAATGATGAAAAAAAAATCAATCCATGATGATCCAGTATATTACAAATATGCCGAGAATCGATCCCGGGACTCTCAGGTGAGAGCCAGGCAGCATACTACTACACCAAGACCAGGTAAAAGTTATCTCTTATTGTCACTATCTTGTAGCCAATGTCCCTGCGCCCCCAACTGGGGGCCTGAAGAAGATGAGATAATCCCCTGGCACTCGCGCAAGTAGATGCTTTTAATCAGTCCCAAGCACTTACGGAAAGTATGAAGAGAGAAACCTGTTCTGTACACAGGAAAAATCATCCAAAATATTACCAATATGCCGGAAATCGAACCTAGGATTTTCAGGTGAGAGCAAGGCAACATACCACACAACGACCAGGTAATAATGTTCACGGTGCTGCTGTTGCACCTACTGTTGCTGTTTCTTCTAAAGAAGAGGAAACGAAAAAACTATATAGACGATGATGTTCACGATACTGATGGATATCACTGTCAATATCAGTTACAAATTCTCCTAAAAGCGAAAGAGGAAAAAGAAAAGAAACAAGAAGAAAATGACAACACTTAGTGAGTGAAACACCCGCACCCAGCGATAAGTCTGTGTGTAGAACATTTAAAATTGCTTTGGGATTTTGACTTGAGATCAGTAGCTAAGATACGGCGGCTGGGATTGAATGTAATCTAATTATTATTATTATTATTATTATTATTATTATTATTATTATTATTATTTATTTCTTTATTTTTTTTATTTTTTTTTTTTTCCGGAACTCTACCGCTTAGGCAGATTGCATCGAGTCTCCTTAAAATATTTACAGTATTTACACAGATGGTAACTAACTGGTTCAAAATACGTAAGACAACCTGCTATTTCACGGAACATGATAAATCATAAGACAGAGGTGTTTCATTGCTATTAACATACTTTGAGCAAAAGTAAACGCCATGTTTTTAAATTTTCTCCATGAACTTAAAAAATAATAATCAACGGGTTTTTGCAATTAGTAGGGCATATTTTCAAAAATTAGTGTGGAATATCATAATATCAAAAGGTTAGTTCTGTATCACTCAATTAAAGGGCATTGCTATCTTCAGTATATTAACTTTTTTTTTAATTTTTATTATTATTATTGCTGCTCGGAACTTGCTACAGCAACACGATTTTATCCAGGTTAGTGCAGACGTCTCGGAATGATGAAGTGCATTGAGGCTGTAACTAACCTTCTCCCCCCCTACCCTCGATCGAAAAATATTTCCTAAGGGTTAAATCGTCTGGGGAGAGCTATAATAAAAAGTTATCATCATAATGAAAGAGTATGTTGTGCTAGAACTAGGTTATTATGGTCCAGTAACTTAATATCCAATATGTGCAAATTCTTCAGAACCACGAGATGGGATGTGAGAGAGGCTGGTGATATCACAATTGCTGTTCGTCTTCTATTTGCTTGACTCTAGTGTCGTGGGAGAGTTAACTTGGAATGAAGGGTTGAAGCAAATGATGGGAAAAGAACGCGATGGAGAGAATAATGTGTAAAATGGGTTTACGGTGCTATAACTGAATTTGATTTGGAAAAAAAAAGGGATACCACGAAAGGGGGAAAGATAAAAATGAAAACAAGGAGCATCCACGGAGTACAATATCGCACCACCACCAGTTGGTCTATAGGTAAAGTTTTCCACTTTGCCTTATGACATTGGTCTTTGCCGATTGTTCTGAGAACTGAACCCCTTCATTCTTGCTTTATCTACAAAGTCTGGATGAAATATGAGTCAGACTGACACTATTTCCTGTGACCTTGACATACAGTATAATAGGCTGGATTCAAAATCTATTGACTAGTTTCAAAATGTAAATTCTTTATCCTTGCCATACCCTAAACCCTTCCGAAAAGTTTCGGATTAACGTCCGGTAAGTTGACCTTGCCATGTAACCTCGACCTTTGATCTATTGTTTTAGAATATATTAACCACTTCGCGTACTCTCAACCCTTTCACCACTTTTGGTCCGCACCATATCAAAAGTGTTTTAGTTATTTTATTCACACACAGACAAGCCGATCCCAAACTGACGTTGCGCTGAGACCGTGGCCTTTGATTATTCTGTGTGAGGCCTTTAATTTCCTCTTCTAAATATCTCTTTTTTCCTGTCTTATTCCTCAGCCAATCCACAAAAGTTGATCTAAAGAGAAGTAGAGAGGGAAAGAAAACTAGTACAACTCTTCCATCAATTTTAGCTAAAACTGGATCACAAGTGTCCATTTTGTTAGCAGGCTTTCACACAAGGTGAATTTTGCCCTTGCAATGTATCCATGCCCTTTTACCTATTGTTCTTAAAATTGGCTTACTTCGTTCTTGCCTTAGTCTGAATCAGTTCACCACGTTTGATGTAAATCGGACAAAAACTGTTAAATTTTGGTTTTCTTGGGGTTGCTTTGACCTAGTTCTTCGAACTTGACCTTTCATGTGTTGTTCCCAGAGACTATATATTTATCACTGCTGACTGCCAACCATCCCACGAGGTCTAGTTGAAGTTGGTATTGTTTTGATCACACACACACACACACACACACACACACACACACACACACACACACACACACACATGCATGCATACATAGACGTGCGTCGTCATATAAGACAATCGTTGTATCACGAATTTCTCTCACTAACATGAAAACGTGTCTCGCTAATAATCGTCTTTATTCTCTTATGCGAGGAAGAAGGAACCGAAAGCTGATCTTGCAAAACGTTCCTTCCAAGAAAAAAAAAAAAAAGCAATACAAAAGAGAGCCAAATTCAAGATCCATTCATTTCGAGATGCCTGAACACAATGCTTTTGAAAGACTGGAGGCCATATGAAGTAGGAAATACAGACAGAGGGAGACAATTCCAGAACTGACCTGTTGCATAAATGAAGGACAGGGAGTATCGGTTAACTCTTGCATTAGAGAGTTGGACAGAAAAGGGATGAGAGTTTGTTGCTAGACGGGTACTACGCACCCGTCGTAGAGGTGGAGGGATGCAGGCAGACAGTGGAGAGTAGCAGAGACCATTGAAGCAGCCTTCCCACACATGAGAGTTGTACTCTAAGCAGGGGCGAATAAAACCCGTGTAGAAAGTCAACAACTGTGCAGGGGTAAGAAGGCTCAGAGTTGGCTTAGCACACCTAATCTCTTCGAAGCAGAATTTACAAGAGATGCAATATGATCTTTCCAAGTCTCGAGTGAATGAAACCCCAAGCATGTTCAAGGATGGTGCAGGATTGAGGTGGATATTATTAAACATTAGTGGGTACTCCTGTGGAAGACCTTGACGGGTTGATGGGGTGTAAAAACTGAGTCTGTTATGCATTAAAGACAACAAGATTATTTTTACTCCAGTCAGAGATACTGTGGTATCTTCACCATTTAATATGAAAATCTTGAGATTTGGTTTTAATTATCGTGTAGTCCAACGTAGGAGAAGTCAAAGATGGATACACGGTGATGATCGTAGTTTATTATCTTCAAGAAAAAGTTAAAGCTGAGCAGTGTATGATTTACACAGGAACGTGTTCTATGGCTAGCCCCTTTCTGACCCTCTAGCTCTTCCATCCTACTCTACGAGTGCTTGTGTCACGTGTGCAAGACACATGTGAATGTTCGAGAAGCCAGTGTGTCTGTGTGTAGATAACGTTTCCCACGACATGGGGTACATGTGGCATTTCTTACAGAACAGCGGACACATTTCCTTTCCCACTGAAATCGCAGACACATTTCCTTTGGTCTTCCTCTGTAGCCAATCCAAAGATGTTCCCAAGAATTGCACCACTCAGGTCAAACAAACTACGCCTTTGGCGAGCATGTGTGATGTTGCTCGCGTCACCCAATATCTCTGTTCCATGAGAAGGGAGATCTTGGACCATGATGAGGATAATTGACAGCCTGTTATTATCTTCCTTTTCGCTAACTTCATTATTTCAATCACTTCCTTTGTGTTATGTGTTTATGAAACATAGTCTCCTATCATGAAGTCTAGGGTTTTCATGGGTTTGGCAATATTCTCTAAACAAGTAGGTAATTCGAATAAATAGTCTAAGCTTATCTCAGTACTCATCACATCTTTCACAATTTACGTCGTGGCCGTTGGAGCTATGAGGCATCCTTGCTGTACTATATTATGCTGAGGGTCTAGGTGGGCATATCCTCTTGCTATGTAGAGAAGATTCCATGGTATAAGTCTCTTCATCATTACCTACCGAAAAAAAAAAAAATCTATGAATTTCATAATCAAGTCATGCTCTAGTCGATGATAGTGATGATGTGCATTACGGTTGCTTCATGGAGAACAACAATTTGCTTGTTGTTTCACTTATAGTAGGAGGTTAAATCGATATCTACATCTTGTAAATGTTGTATTGTAGCATTTTTCTGGAACAGTTGCACCTATGTTTGTTTGTTTGGTATGCGACCTTAATTTATTTTTGTAATTGTTGTTGCCTTCTTGGTTGGTTTCATGTGTAATTTTCAGTTTCTCTGTGGTGTCTGAGGTTGTATAATTGCTTGCTAATTCCTTTGATACCCTTTTCAAATGATCAACATGAATTTGTTTTTCTTCGCCACTTGACAGTGACCTAATTACCACTTTATTTCCTGTCTTATCGATTACACTGTATGGGCCCTCAAATTTCGGGGATGATTTATTGTCTCTCGTATGAATGATACCACAGACAATGTCTCATAAGCTGATAGGCGATTCTTTTGCCTTTTTATTAAATGCCTCTGTCATTTCTTCCTGGGACATCGATAATAGTTTTTTCACTCTCTTATGTATGTCCTGGAATTCACGTAAACGGAGTTTGGGGTAATCATCGTAGTTGTATATGGCCAGATTTTCACCTTCCAGACTTTCATATGGTAATTTTTTTATCTGTCCCATATATAATGAAATGTGGTGTTCTCCTACAGGCTTATTTATTGATCCATTAACTGAGGCTTCTACTCTGGGAATCCAATCGTCCCAGCTTGCATAATTTTCATTGAGAGTGTGTCATAGTACATCTAATACGTTTTTGTTTTGTTTCTTTACTAACCCATTGGATGCTGGGTGATAGGCTAAAACGTTAACCTTTTTGATATTGTATTGTTTACATATATCTTGTAAGATATCAGAATTAAATTCACCTCCATTATTGCTAATTAGTACCTTTGGGGTAGTGAAGCAACATATTACGTTATCTATTATTGCCTTTGCTGTTTCTGCTGTTTTATCCTTAACTGGGGCTAAGATTACATAGCGAAAGAATTGATCCGTTGCTACGAATAGGTATTGGTTATTATCGTATGATAATGGCAATTTGAGTAAATCAACCGCAACAACATCACAAGGTTGATGTGGTACAGGGTAATTACCTATAGGTGCAGGTGTGTTTGGGTACCCTTTGTGTTTTGCACATGATTCTCATCTGTCTCTATGATTGTTTATATCTTTTCGTTCTGATGGCCAGTAATATAACAACTGAGCTTGTTTAAATGTCCTGTCTTTTCCCGGATGTCTTGCATGTGGGCTATCGTGTATCGTTCGTAATACTTTGTGTATCATGTCATTAGGTACTACCAATTGGTTATTATTTCTTCGGGGTTTCAGTTGTCCTGGGCTGATCCTGTATAAGGCAGTATTGATTATTGTGAATTGTTCCAGTGGTACATGTAGCTTGGGTTATTGTATGTCATCCCCACTTTCTAACTTGTATATAACTTTAGACCACATTGGATCAAGTCTCTGTGCTTTCGCGATTTCATCATGGTTTGGTATGTTTCCTTCGAGATCTACTGCCGCGACAGGAAGTGTATTCGAGTTCCTAGATAGAGCAACAGCTACTAGATTCATTTTGCCTCGTATGTAATGAATGTGTGTAGTGCAGTTTTCGACTGTACATTTCCATCTTGCTCTCCTCCCAGAGAGGAGATTTTCTTTAAGCATGCCCACTAGAGGTTTATGGTCGGTGAATAAGTGAATTTCGTAACCATATATCAAATCTCGAAACTTTTGTAATGCAAATATTACTGCAAGTGCCTCCAAGTCTGTAGTGCAATAATTTTTTTCTGAACCTTTTATATTGTCTGCTGGCAAATGTAATTGGTTGATTTTTTCCTTACTTATCTTCCTGCATTAATACAGCCCCTAATCCTTTAACAGATGCATCTGTGGAAAATATAAATGGTTTTGTGAAATCAGGGTAGGCTAAGCATGGTGCATTTGTGAGTTTATCCTTTAATTCATTAAATGCTTGTTTTTGTTCTTCTTCCCATTGGAATATAGTATCTTTTTTTAGTAGTTTGAATAAAGCAAAAGCTGTACGAGAGAATTGTTGCATGAAGGTCCTATAATATCCTGCCAGACCTAAAAACTGTCTAGCTTCGTCTGTAGTAGTTGGTTCAGGGAAGTCTTTCACTGCTAGTACTTTATCATCGGATGTGTGTATGCCTTTTGCAGTCATTTTGTGGCCTAAGAACTTTATTTCCTTAAAACAAAACCAACTGCCACTAACTATGATATGTGGTATCGTGACCATGTAATACGAAAATTCTTGAGATTTGGTTTCAGTTATCATGTCGTCGAAGGTAGGAGAAGTCAAAGATGGATACACGGTGTTGATCGAAGGTAGGAGAAGTCAAAGATGGATACACGGTGTTGATCGTAGTTTATTATCTTCAAGGGAAGGTTTAAGTTGAGCAGTGTATGATTTACACAGGAACGTAATTTACTAGGTAAGTCTCGTCGGACCCCTTTCTCTCTCTTTATCTCTGTACAACCTTTCGGTTCTATGACTAGCCCCTTTCTGACCCTCTAGCTCTTCCATCTTACTCTACGAGGGCTAGTGTCATGTGTGCAGGACACGTGAATGTTCGAGAAGCCTGTGTGTCTGTGTGTATGTAGCGTTTCCGGTGACATAGTGTATGTGTGGCATTTCTTACAGAACAGCGGACACATTTCCTTTCCCACTGAAATGGCAAACACATTTCCTTTGGTCGACTCTCGCTGACACATTTCCTATTCCTATTCCTACACCTGAGGAACACCACTGTTGTTAGATCGAGGAGAAGAACGATGGCCTTCTACAACAGCAGCTATAGAACAACCAGAAAGGAAGCTATAGATGAAGGCACAGATAGAAGGATAGAACCCGTAAGAGGGCAGTTTGGAAATTAAAGATTTATGCCAGATTCGATCGAAAGCCTTTGAAATGTCAAGTGCAATGGCAAAGCTTTCTCCAAAGTCCTGAAAGCAGGATGACCAGGAGTCAGAAAGGTAGGTGAGAAGATGCCAGTGGAGCATGCCTGACGGAACCCATATTGATGATCAGAAAGAAGATTGTGATAGGAAATATGCTTTAAAAGTTTTCTGTTAAGAATAGACTCGAAACCTTTTGAGACACAGGATGTTAAAGCAATTGGACGATAGTTAGAGGGTTGGGAATGGTCACCCTTCTTTGGGAATGGTTGAATGAGAGCAAACTTCCAGCAAGAAGGAAAGTACAAGTTGAAAGACAAAGGCGAAAGAGTTTACTTAGGTAGAGTGTAAGCACAGAAGCACAGTTTTTGAGGACAACAGGAGAGACTCCATTAGGCCCATATGTCTTGTTAGTACTGAGGCCAGTGATGGCAGAAAATACATCAGCTGAAGAAATTTTAATGTCAGCCATGAGGAAGTCAGAGGGGGGAAGTGATAGAGGAGAAGCACCGAAATCATCTAAGGTGGAATTGGAGGAGAAAATCTGAGTGAAGAGATCTGCTTTATCAGTAAAAGAATTAGCTACAGAGCCATTAGAGTAGAAAAGAGGAGGCAAGGATGATGAGGTAAAGGTGTTAGAAAGGTTTTTGGCAAGGTGCCAGAAGGATCAGGAAGAATTCAAGTTGGAGAGTTGAGAGCAATTAGCATGGATGAAATTATTTTTAGCAGAGCGAAGAACAGACTTAGCACAATTCCGGGCAGAAACATAAAAAACATGTGATTCAGGGGTGGGTTGGCTCCGGTACCTTTTATAGGCCCTCTCCTTGTTGCGGACAGCATTAGAATAAGAGTAATTAAACTAAGGCTTTCTTGCATTAGTCAAAGAATATGAGAAAGGAATGTATGCTTCCATGCCTGAGAGAATAACCTCCGTAATGCGCAAGGCAACTCAGATGGTTCCTGGCCATGGAAGCAATAATCATTCCAGGGAAAATCAAAGAAGTACTGCCTGAGGGCCTCCCAGTCTGCAGCTCCAAAGTGCCACAGACGACGTTTCTTTGGAGGGTCCACAGGCTGTACTGGAGCGATAAGACAGGTTAAGATAATAAGGTTATGATCGGAGGAGCCCAACGGAGAGGAAAGATTAACAGTGTAAGCAGATATAATTAGTTGTAAGGAAGAGGTCAAGTATGTTGGAGCTCTCTCCAAGGCGGTCAGGGATACGGGTAGGGTGCTGTACAAGCTGCTCTAGGTCATTAAGGATAGAAAAGATGTAGGCTTGTTCACAAGTTGGATCACTCAAAGAAGAGGAGAGCCAAAGGTGGTGGTGAGCATTGATACCTCCTAGAATGGAGATTTTAGAGAAAGAAATGTGGAGAATGTGTTCCATCGTAGAAGTAAGATATTCGAAGAATTTTTCATAGTCAGCAAAATTAGGAGATAAGTAAACAACGCAGATATATTTAATCAGAGTATGACAGGATTGCCGAAGCCTGAGAGTAGAGAATTCAGAAGAATCAAGTTCAGGAACACGAGAGCAAGATAGGTTGTTGCATATATAAACACATCACCTACCTTTGGCTTTGAAATGAGTATAGAGAAAGGAGGATACAGAAAAGGGTTTGCTGTCATTTGTCTCAGACAGCTGAGTCTCGATAAGAAAGAGAAAGTGAGGTTTAGAGGGGGAGAGGTGTTGTTCGACAGAGAGAAATTTAGAGGAGAGGCCGCGAATGTTGCAGAAATGAAGAAGTGAACCAGAGAGTGGATCCAGGCAGCTCAAAGAGTCGTCACCCTTCCTTCTCCTCCTCCTCTTCACGAGTATTGCAGCTGCTTATATCATCCTTACGACACTGCCATCACCACCCCTCTTTTCTTGCATACATCAAATTAGTGGTTGCACATTACAGCCACTTTCACCACCATCAACATAGGGGCAGTTCTTGGTTCTTTTTAATCACTGTGTAGTTTTTTGTGCGTTTTGTCATTTGAATAATCTTGAAATGAAAAAGGCGAGGTAAGACCAGAATAAGTGACTATAGAACGTAAGATACTTGTGTTGGTTAACGGCCAGTGCATTCACCATAACTCCAGCCAGTTTGTTCACACACCTCAGTTTTGACCACCTTCCATCACGAAGAATAACTTAGGTTAATAATTGTGACGCTAATGACTGAAATAAATAAAAAATAAAAAAAATGGCTAGTCAAATGGAAGGCATAAATGCTGAAAACATTTCTATAAATGGGTAAAGTTTAAGTTAAACACTGTATCACCCCCCCCCCCGACACACACAAATTTCACGTAACGTTTCATGATCTGAAACAGAACAGAAAGCTTAAAATTATATGATGAAAACAGAATCACTGGTCAAGATAAGATAGACTTACTTGATACAGGTTATTATGATGGTTGAAGGGGGTGTCCATGATCCACTCACTCAGTGTAGTGGTACTCTATTTTGGGTCAATCTGCACTGAGTGACAAGCCAAAGATTTCCTGTAGACCAGGATATTATTTAATACGCTGGGTTGTAACTTTATAACCAACCAACGCATGTTCCCTACGTGTCAACTAGTGGGTTGGCGGTGGGTTAATGCCCCTCCTGAAAAACAACTAACTGAAAATACAATATAAGAAGCCTCGGCTCAGGAACAACCGACAGGTGATGACCAAGGACTGGACAAAGGACACGGTACGGATTGCAACATGGAATGTAAGGGGTGCAAATGATGAGATGAAAGAGAGAGAGAGATTGTCCAGATGCTTGAGGGTGCAAAAGTGGACTAATGTGCTTTAACCCGTCACGTCCCGAGGTTTTCCGCACCTCCGACATCCCCCAGTCCCGAGGTATTTTCGATTTTTTTTTGTTTGGCTAAAACCTTCGCTTTTGGTGAGAAACATCGAAAATTCATAGAGAGTGCCCAATCCAGGTAGGAGTTCCTTCTTACCTGAGTGGGTTTTCTAACATGCTGGCACCAAAGAAAACGAGTTCTATGGGAGGGTAACTATCTTATCCACTCATAAACGGTATTTATTTATTTACTTGGTACGAATGTATATGTAGTATGACAGTATATTGGTTTTCAAGCAGTAATAAAGGCATTATAAGCATTGTTTCACTCACTAACTAATCACCATACCTGACCTATTTTTGCCACATTACCTGATCATTATTTCTGGCTGTTTCTTCTTCTAATGTTATGTAAACATTGTCCTCCACATTGTCATCGATTGGGGAATCACTGGCCCTGAATAACTTTACTAGCCAGGTCACTGGTAACAGGTCCTTTGCCAAGACAATGGCATGAGGGGGGGAGGGGGGAGGTTATGCATTGTAAGGCATTGTCCCTGCTTGGTATATTGTACAGGAATAGAGGAAGGTGTCCCATGTATACATACGAAAAATCACATGCGAAAATTGAAAATTGTGCAAATTAGGGACCTTGCAATTGCACGACGTACTGGTACGTCGCCGGGACTGGAAAATGCAAATCGTTGCAACGTACCCATACGTCGACGGGATGGGGCGGCTTAACTGAGACTAAGTGGAAGACGAGAATGTGAGAGAGTGGTAGCATGGATGGGGTATATGTGCAGGAGTAGGTAAGAATGCAAGGGCAAAAAAGGGTGTATGTATTGTTGTCTGCAAGACATGGAAGTAGGATATAAAAAAGTATGATTCAGTTGGTTGAAGAATTGTGTGTGAAGTGTGAATACCAACGTGGGTGATTGTCTGTGCATATGCACCAACACAAGATTGTGCAAGCTGAGTAGAAGAAGAGTTCTGGGCAAATGTCGAAGTGTGCATAGAAATGTTTGAGAGGAATGAGAGAATGTTTTTTATTGGAGATATGATTGGAAAAACAGGGCATGTGAGGGTAGATGGAGTACAGTAGTTGGTGAGTGGGGAGTGCCTGCAAAAGTGGATGGGAATGGCAGTGCTCTAACTGACATTTCTGTGGGGAGGGGGTTGGTAATAGCCAATACAATTTTAAGGCACAAAATGATCCATAGGTATGCGTGGTGAGTGATGAGAAGGGAGGTTGGTGAACTGAACGAATTGAAGGAAATGATTAATTATGTGCATGTGGATGACAGAATGTGAAAGTAGGCTACGTAATGGATACAACAGCATATAGAGGTTGGGGTAGAGGACTTTCCGAACATCACTTGGTGGTGGTGAAAGTCACGGTTCAAGTCTAGTGGAGGAATAGAAGGAGGGAAGGACAGGAAGAAGTCCATACAAGGAAAGAAGAAAGGTTGCAAAAGGATGGAAAAAAGGGCAGAATATATGAGAGATGTGGAGGAGCAAATAGGTAAATTTGATCTGGAGCAGATGGGGGACGTGGAAGGTGTGTGCAAGATTTTCGCGGAAGAAATCTCTGCAGCATGTGAGATGGTGTGAGGGGCGGAGTGAGGGCGAAAGGGGATGCAAGGAATAGCATGTTGGAATGAAGTGATAAGGGAAGTTGTTGCACAAAAGAAGAAAGCACATAGTGGGTGGATGGGAAACAGAGGCATGGAGGAAGTTGAGAGTCAGAATAGAGAGTTATATGTAGAGTGAAAGAAAGAGGTGGAAGGATTAGTAAGAGAGAGTAAGAAGAGAGTGGATGAGGAATTTGGAAGACATTTGAGTGTAAAGTGGAGGAAATGTAAGAAAATGTTGAGAAGGAGGTAAAGAGAGTTAAACAGGGTGATAAAGAAGTTTGTAAGGGAGTAAAAATGGTAGACTGATAGTTGAAAAGAAGAAAAAGTGAGCAGATGGAGAGAACACTTTAAGGAACTGTTTACCAAAGATATTGAAAGTAATGGAAGTATAAGTGGCTGAGACCAGCTGCGAGAAGGAGGAAGGTGAGAAGAGATGAAGAGATCAGTAGGATGGAAGTAGTGGAATCAATGAAGAAACTTGAAATGGGGAAAGCCCCAGGAATTGATGGAGTTTGTGGCGAAATGCTGAAGCATGGGGGAGAGATAGTAGTAGAATGGATGTGGAATATGTGCAGATTGGCCTGGGAGGAAGGTAGAGTCCCGGAGGATTGGAAGCCAGATATAATTATTCCCCTGTACTAAGGAAAAGCGGGAAGAGAAGTGTGTGGTAATCATAGGGGCATTTGTTTTCTTGGTGCAATATGCAAAGTATGTGGTAGGATACTTATTGACAGAGTTAGGGAAATAATAGATGAATTAATTGGAGAAGAACCAGGAGGTTTTAGAAAGGGAAAAGGTTGTGTAGATCGGATAGTCATCCTTAGGCGTTTAGTGGAAAAGTTTCTAGAGAAGGGAAAGAAGTTGTATATGGTCTTCATGGATTTGGAGAAGGCATATAACAGAGTAGATGGACAAGGAATGTGGGAAATATTAAAAATATGTGGAGTAAATGGGAAGTTGTTGAATGCCTTGAAGAGTAAGTATTAGGGTGCTACGACTGCACCACGTGTGGATAGTGAATTGAATGAATTTTTCCATCTGAATTTTGGATAAAACAGGGATGTGTCATGTCTCCATGACTGTCCAATCTGTATGTGGATGGGGTTATAAAAGAGATACATGGTAGAGCAATGGATGATGGAGTGGCCAAAATGAGAGGAAGTAGCGTTTGGAAACTTCTTGTATTGTTGTTTGCAGATGCTACTGTATTGTTAATTGAGAACGAAGGGGAATTGCAAAGCTTGGTGAATGTGTTTGGGAAGTGTGTAGTAAACTGAAATTAAAAAGTGAATGTATGGAATAGTAAAGTGATGGTCTTCGAGCAAACTTAAGTCAATGAATGTACAGTGAGACTGGATGATGAGGAAATGGAAAATATGAGTACATTAAAGTTTTAGGGTAGTATGATGAGTAAGGATGGTAGTTTAGAGGTTGAAGTGTTTGAAAGTGTGCGACAAGCAAGAAAGGTTGCTGGTTCCCTGAAAGCAGTGACAAGAAATAGGGAAGTGAGCATGGAAGTCAAAAAGTCTCTGCATGATAGCATTGTGATACCAACTCTAGTATATGGAAGTGAAGCTTGGACCTTGTTAGAAGGACACAAGTCAAGAGTGAGAGCAGTGGAGATGAGCTGAGAGGAGCATGTGGAGTTACATAGAGAAACACACTGACAAATAAGGAAATGAAGGAGCGTTGTGGTGTGGACGTGGATGTGAGAGAAAACGTTAAGAGAAATACACTGAGGCAGTTTGGCCATGTGGAGAGGATGGAGAACGAGACTAACGAGAAGAGTGTGAGTCAGAAAGAGGGGAAGGAGAAGGAGGGGGAGGCCGGGGATGAGATGGAGAGATGGATTGAAGAGGTACAGGAGAGAGGTGTGTGTGAGCTGGGGAGGGCAGTGATATGGCAGGGGACAGGGCGATAAAGAGGCGATTTGTTTGTGGTTATTCTTTACACTCCTTACGGGATTAAGGTTTCTAGAAAAAAGACAGATAGATAGCTATTTGACAGGATGATTTGACATCATTTCATGAATCTTTATGTCTCTTGCCTGGAGCTCTTACCTTGAGGCAGAGAAAAATTTTATTTTACTGTCGGCAAAAACACAAGAAACAAAGTCTCGTACAGTGTATGATGCGCAATCATTTAGTTATAACACTGAAAGAAAAATATTCCAAGGGAAAAAAAAAATGTTAATTTTTTATGCAAGAAAGAAGGAACCAAAGGCCAGGAGCCCGCAAACCGTTCCTCCCTAGAAAATAACAAAAACATCACAAAGGAGAACCAATTTCAAGATTCGTTCATTTCGAAATGCCTGGACACACTGCGTTTGAAAGACTGGAGATCATAGGAAGTAGGAAATGCAGACAGAGGGAGACAGTACCAGAGCTGACCTGTTGCAGTAATGAAGGACAGGGAGTAACGGTTAACTCTTGCATTAGAGAGTTGCACAGAAAAAGGATGAGAGTTTGTTGCTAGACTGGTGCTACGCGCCCGTCGTACAGATGAAGGGATGCGAGCAGATAGTTCAGAGGAGCAGCGACCATTGAAGTAGCGACAGAAAAGAGATAAAGATGCAGCGGTGCGGCGAAGAGACAGAGGTTGAACGGAGCCAGTATGAGAAGGAGAGTTGATGAGACGAAAGGCTTTGACTCCACCCTATTGAGAAGAGCTGTCTATGGGGAGCATTCCCATACATGAGAGTTGTACTCTACACAGGGGCGAATAAAACCCGTGTATAAAGTCAAGAACTGTGCAGGGGTAAAGAAGGTACGGAGTCGGCTTAGCACACCTAATCTCTTGGAAGAAGATTTTACAAGAGATGCAATATGATCTTTCCAAGATAAGTTCCGAGTGAATGAAAACCCCAAGCATGTGCAAGGATGATGCAGGACTGTGCTGGATATTATTAAACATTAGTGGGTACTCCTGTGGAAGATTGTGTCGGGTTGATAGGTGTAAAAACTGAGTTAGAGAGAGAGAGAGAGAGAGAGAGAGAGAGAGCGTCATTTGTTTAAATGACTGACATATTTATTCCTCTTACCTAGGCGACACCTCATATCACCTGCTAATCACTTCAGTCACCATGTAATATTCTTGCTTTATCATCTTCGATCGTTTATCGTTTTGATCACGCATTGAAGTCCCTACCCAATAAATTAATCGGTTTTTATTGAACTCTTTTAGACTAACATGAACACAACAGAATAACGGAGTGACTATATGATTAACATTGCCTTTACCCTGTATCAGATTCTGCTTTTATTTAATGCACTGGGCCGAAGAAATGTTTGTTACTAAGGGCAATAAAGGTGTCCTTCATTAAATCAGGGCAGCTTATTTCAAATCCGAAATTAGAATTTAGGCAGCACGTGAACATTCAAGTGATTTGTAGGTATTTATTATACCCGCCGTACTATATTGGAAATTGTATAACGTATATGGGCACACTGTATATAAAATTAGAGTTCTTAGAAATACATGTCGCAATCGATTTATATACTCTTAGCAGTTATTGGTCTCCAAGTGTATAATGAGCTTAATGCAAATTATGTCAGTGAACAACCTGCGGAAAAGAGGAAAATGAGTATATTCACTGTATTCAGATATCAATATATCTGATACTGTTGCTATTGTGCTCATGTGTAAAACTAGCAGTAATCTCCAATCAAGTCTGAGATAAACCGGCCTTGATATCAGGTTTCCATCAGTGAAATGTCTTGACGGCACCTTTTGTCATACTTATCTTTCGCCTCACCCTCATTAGTAGGAAAGAAATGAAGCTGAGAACGCAAGGAGTGCGTATCGAATAACTTCTGCATTCCAGCTGTTGATATACACTAACTCTAGCATTCTGTCCATTGCTTCAGTATACAGTGTTCTATGGTGCCCAAGAAAGTTCTGCAAAACGACCATAATGCTTGCAATGCAACATAACTCAAGTGGGGTTAGGTTAGCTTTGAACTTGCAGCCACACATCAATTATTGGACTTGGGGTTAAACGATAATACCTGTTAAACTATTTTATAAGTTATAGTAAGCCATTACTATCACGGTCCAACACATTTACAAAGACTTGGAAAATGCCGAGTGTGATGTGAAGTGATCAAAGATAGACTTTCTGAGGATCTACCACCAACTTATACTGTTCGTTGCACCTCTCAGTTGTGTGTCCTTGTCTTTCTTGTAACTTTTACAGCTCAATGATTGCTAGATTCCTATTGCACCACAATCACATGTATTTTGTAGAACCCAGATGAAGTTCTAGGAGGAAAGTAATAACATTTAGATTTTGAAAAGTTTTCAGTAATAATATGAGTACGGTATTCATTACATTTAATATATATATATATATATATATATATATATATATATATATATATATAGAGATATATATATATATATATATATATATTGTTACATAGCCTATGATTTCATCATCCTTTGTGTAATTTTAACGCACAGTATGCTGCATGTTTGATCACGAGCGTGTTCTGCCTCAGTCCCCCCCTTCTACCGTTATAGTAGAGTAAGTCGTCCTTTCTGTTATTCAGTGCGGGATTGTCGACCGTTTGTCCCCATCGCTTCATTTGCGCGTCCTTATTACAAGTTGTATCAGGCTCTGCTGGCCCCTATATAATGAGCTCAGTCTCTGCATCATTGTCACTTAGATCTGCTCCTCATTTTGTTCACATCTCTGTCCTCCCCTGTACAGATATTATTATTATTGTGAGTGCTCAAGAAATCTCCAAACATCTAGCAGCTGTGTGTAATTTGAGTATAACTGTTGTTGCATTTTTTCTTGTACTGTATAGCATAAGTTTAATTTGTAGGCCTAGTGAAGTTTGTAATTTATGTAGGGTTCTTTGTCAGTCATTTTTGATAATAGTTTGTATCTGTAATAATTTATCTGGCATTCACTGAGTATTATCTGGTATCTCATTTTATCAGGGCTGACTTAGATAAATTTACTCTTGCTAATTTCGTGTTAATAGAGGCTATTGCAGTTAACCATATATTTAACCTGTTTATTTGCCATTACATTATCTTTATGAGTCCTGAATGTTTTGTTGTTAGTTTGAGCATTAAACTTTAACTTGTAATTTTACTTAACTCTTTTGTTTTGAACCTGGAACTTTACGGGACAGTAGTGACTCTTCGTATTCTCACTTAAAGTGCACATTATCTTTCTCTGTTCCGTAACATAAATTTGGCGACCTCTTATCAGGATATTCAGGATATTATCATAAGGATATTGCTTGATATTTTGTGACTGTTACTTATTCATGATGGCTACTATTTCTACACTTGATGAAGCCAAAGATTTTTTGTCAAATGTGCAAACAGTGTGTGATATAGAAAACAGAACAAAGAATGAACTTAAGCTTGTTGCTCAACAATTGGGAATTGCAGTTCACTCTCATCATTCTAAAGATCAAATTGTTGGTATGATTAATAAAAGCTTGTTTAATGTAACTCCTCCAAATGAGCAAACGCAGATTGAATTAGCTAAGTTACAGCTAGCCCTGCAGGAGCTTGTGCTAAGGAGGCGGAGTCTCGTGTTAAGGAGGCTGAATTTCAAGCACGTGCTAAGGAGGCTGAGTCTCAGGCTAAGGAGGCGGAATCTCAGGTTCAGTTCAGGAGGCACAGATACAGGCACAAATTGAACTTGCCAGGATTCAGGCAGACCATGAGTATCGCATGAAACAAGGTGGAACTGGATCATCTAGCTCTGATGATTTTGATGTGGCTAAAAATGTTAAACTTGTCCCTCCTTTTAATGAATCTGATTTAACAAAGTATTTTCAGTTGTTTGAGAGGTAGCTACAGGTTTTAATTGGCCTAAGGAGTATTGGCCAGTCCTCCTTCAAACTGTTCTCACCGGTAAAGCTCAAGTAACTTATGCATCTTTGCCTCAGGATCAGTCTGATAATTATGATGTAGTTAAGAGCTTGATTCTTAAGGCCTATGAGCTTGTTCCTGGAAGCCTATAGAGTAAAATTTAGGACAACTTACAAGCAAGATAAGCAATCCCATGTTGAGTATGCAAAAATCAAAGAAGATCTGTTAGAGCAGTGGTTAAATTCTAAGAATGTGGATTCTGATTTGGTAAATTTAAGCAGATGATTTTGCTGGAGGATTTCAAAGGTGTATTAGTAAAGATGTAAGCCTATATCTTGATGAGAAAAGAATAGATAATTTGTCTGATGCTGCAGTTTTAGCTGATGAGTATGTTCTCACTCACAAGAGATATTCTAGAGAAAAAGGGAAAGCTGAGAGTAAGTACGTTGCCTCTACTCAGAGTACAGGTAACAGGAAAGAGAATAAGGATGATGTTTCTCAGGAAGAAAATACCAGCTTCACCTCTAGATTTCAGAAAAGTAAATGAACTTATTGCAGTAAGCTTGGTCATACTACGGAGAGATGTTTCAGGAGACAGCGTGATGTGAACAAAAGGAGTCTTTAAATATTCAGTCAATTGGTCTAGTGTCCACTCTTGAGAGTTCCGGAATTCTTTAACTGAGTTAACTGAACCTGCTTTGAGGGTAACTTAAATTCTCATGATGGAGCTCCTCTTTTGAGCAGTAACGTGGGTGACACTCTCAAGAGTTCATGTGCTAATTTCCTGTCTGATGGTTTTGTCAGTCCTCTGGACAGTAATGACAGGAAATCAGTTAAAATATATCGTGATACAGGTGCTTGCCAATCCCTTATGCTGACCAGTGTTCTAGGCTCTAATGTTAATTCCTCTGATGAAACTGTAATCTTACAAGGTGTAGGGAATAATTACTTCTCTGTCCCTCTGTGCAGAGTGAATTTAGAGTCTGGTTTTGTTAATGGTTCCGTTATGGTTGGGTTGGTTGAGACACTCCCAATGTCAGGTGTAACTTTCTTACTTGGAAATGATATTGGTGGAAGTCAAGTGTGTCCAGCTCCTCAGTTGTCTAGTGAGCCAGTGGCTGCATCCCAGGATTGTGATGTCCCTGATGTGTTCCCTGCATGTGCTGTCACTAGGGCTAAGTCTAAAGTTACTGGTGATTTAGAGGATAATGATGATGATGATGTTATCCTAGCTGACACTTTTCTCTCTAATTTGGACCACTCACCAGATGAGGCAGTACCCCGTAGTGTTGATAATTTGTCTCGTCAAGAGTTGGTTGAGTTGCAGGTTGCTGACCCTGAGTTGAAAGGTCTAGCTAACTCTGCTTACAGTGAAGAAGAGTCAGCCGGTGCTTCTACTTGTTATTATGTAAAGTCAGGAGTACTTATGAGGAAGTGGAGACCCCAACAGCATCAGCCGACTGTGAATGGGAGGTTGTTCATCTAGTTGTCATGCCTCGTGTTTGTAGGCAGGATATCATTAGAGTGGCTCATGATTCCAGTTTGGCAGGACACCTTGGAGTGATGAAGACTGTGGCACGCATTTTGAAACACTTCTACTGGCCAGGTATCTTCAGGGATGTTTCCTGGTATTGTAAGTCTTGTCACACCTGTCAAGTTGTGGGGAAGTGTAATCAGACCGAAAGGTTGCACCTCTAGTTCCCATTCCTCCTTTTGAGGCGCCTTTCACCCGTGTGTTGGTGGATATTGTGGGCCCTCTTCCTAAGACTTCTTCAGGATTTTCTTATGTGTTGACCATGATTGATATGGCTACTCGTTATCCTGAAGCCATTCCATAGAAACATCTCAGCAAAGAACGTGTTTAAGGAAATGCTAGGGTTCTTCACAAATTTTGGTCTGCACAAGGAGGTACAGTCCGACCTGGTAAGTAATTTCATGTCAAATGTTTTCAAGCAGTCTCTGAAAGAGTTGGGCATCTCCCAGATCACGTCTTCAGCTTACCATCCCCAGACCCAAGGAGCGTTGGAGAGGTATCATCGAGCACTCAAATCGATGCTCAAGAAATACTGTTTGGAACATCAGAAAGACTGGGATAAGGTTTTCCATTCGTTGTGTTTGCTGCAAGAGAATCTCCAAATGAATCACTGGGCTTCTCACCTTTTGAACTACTGTTTGGCCATGAAGTAAGAGGACCCCTTAAGTTACTCAAGGAATGCTGGCTGTCGGAGGAAGATGACGTCAACCTGCTGGAGTATGTGATGAAGTTCAAAGAACGGCTGTCCACTGCTTTACAGCTGGCGAGAGAGAATTTAGGAGCTGCTCAGGAGAAGATGAAGACTTGGTATGATAAGAAGTCCAGGTTACGCCACTTTCAGCCAGGAGATCAGGTTTTGATTCTGCTACCGGTGCATGGGCAACCTCTTCAAGCCAAGTTTAGTGGTCCTTATTTCGTGGAGAAGAAACTCAGTGATGTCAACTATGTCATCGCCACACCAGATCGTAGAAAGAGCAAGCAACTATGTCACATCAACATGCTAAAGTTATATCACAGGCGGGACGAAAATAATCCAGTCTGCACTGTAGCTGTTCCACCCGAGTCTACAAGTGAAGTTCTCCCATGCAGCATGAGCCTGAGTGATAGTTTGGGGAAGAATCCTGATATCATGAATGATCTCCAGACTAAGCTTTCTCATCTACCTCCCAAGGAAAGGCAGGAGTTTTCGGCATTACTGCAGGAGTACCCGCAAGTGTTCCGTGCCACTCCAGGAAGAACTACTGTGTTGATGCATGATGTCGAGGTTGGAGACGCAAAGCCAATTAAACTGCCTCCTTACCGTGTGAACCCAGTGAAAGTTCCTCTCATCCAGAAGGAGCTTGGCTACCTGTTGGACCACAAGATGATTGAGCCCTGTCAGAGCAGTGGAGTTCTCCTGTCACTCTAGTCCCTAAGCCAGGTGGGTCACATAGGCTTTGCATCGACTACAGACGTGTTAATCAGATAACTAAAACAGACACTTACCCTCTCCCTCGTGTAGAAGATTGCATAGACAAGATCGGAAAGGCTAGGTGCATAAGTAAGTTTGATTTGTTAAAGGGATACTGGCAAGTACCTATGACTGAACGTGCTAGGGAGATCTCATGTTTTGTAACACTAGGAAAGGCTTTTGCATGTTCTGTAATGCCGTATGGTATGAAGAATGCACCAGCCACATTTCAGAAGCTCATGAATGTTGTAACAGAGGGTTTGGCAGGGTGTGTTGTTTATATTGATGATGTATTAATCTTCAGTGACAACTGGAAAGATCATCTATGCCATGTCAGTAAATTTCTTGACCGTTTAGTTCAGGCTAATCTTGTAGCTAATTTATCAAAGTGTGAGTTTGGTCAAGCTAAAGTTCAGTACCTTGGGTATGTAATTGGTGATGGACATGTTGCACCACCAGGAGCTAAGGTTCAGGTTATAAGTGATCTTCCCAGTCCTAAAAGTAGGAAAGAGCTACAAAGATTTTTGGGAATGGTAGGTTATTACAGGAGATTTGTTCTTAACTTTTCTATTCATGTATCACCACTTACAGACCTACTGAAAAAGGGAGTTAAATTTGTCTGGACCGATAACTGTGAATCCTCTTTCAACAAACTTAAAGCTATTCTATTAAGTCAGCCAGTGCTCGCTACTCCAAATTTTGCTAAACCTTTTAAGATGGCTGTTGATGCAAGTGATACAGGAGCTGGGGCTGTTTTGCTGCAAGAGGATGATCAGGGTATTGAACATCCTGTATCTTATTACAGTAAGAAGTTCACTCCACCTCAAAAGAACTACTCCACTATTGAGAAAGAGCTTTTGGCTTTGATTTTGGGTTTACAGCAGTTTTCATTTTATTTGTGTTCTGGTTTTGACCCCATAGTCATTTATACCGATCACAACCCACTGAAATTCCTTAGTAAGTTTAAAGATAAAACTCAGAGATTGACAAGATGGAGTCTACTTCTTCAGGAGTATTCATTAGACATACAACATGTCAAGAGGAAAGAAAAATGTTATTGCAGATTGCTTATCTAGACTTTAGACAGATTGTTTTAGAGTAATAAGAAATTTCCTTTGTAAATTTCTTTTTTCTTTACAATGTGGGAGAAGTGTTACATAGCCTATGATTTCATCATCCTTTGTGTAATTTTAACGCACAGTATGCTGCATGTTTGATCACGAGCGTGTTCTGCCTCAGTCCCCCCTTCTACCGTTATAGTAGAGTAAGTCGTCCTTTCTGTTATTCAGTGCGGGATTGTCGACCGTTTGTCCCCATCGCTTCATTTGCGCGTCCTTATTACAAGTTGCATCAGGCTCTGCTGGCCCCTATATAATGAGCTCAGTCTCTGCATCATTGTCACTTAGATCTTCTCCTCATTTTGTTCACATCTCTGTCCTCCCTACTTTGATATTATTATTATTGTGAGTGCTCAAGAAATCTCCAAACATCTAGCAGCTGTGTGTAATTTGAGTATAACTGTTGTTGCATTTTTTTCTTGTACTGTATAGCATAAGTTTAATTTGTAGGCCTAGTGAAGTTTGTAATTTATGTAGGGTTCTTTGTCAGTCATTTTTGATAATAGTTTGTATCTATAATAATTTATCTGGCATTCACTGAGTATTATCTGGTATCTCATTTTATCAGGGCTGACTTAGATAAATTTACTCTTGCTAATTTCGTGTTAATAGAGGCTATTGCAGTTAACCATATATTTAACCTGTTTATTTGCCATTACATTATCTTTATGAGTCCTGAATGTTTTGTTGTTAGTTTGAGCATTAAACTTTAACTTGTAATTTTACTTAACTCTTTTGTTTTGAACCTGGAACTTTACGGGACAGTAGTGACTCTTCATTATTCTCGCTTAAAGTGCACATTATCTTTCTCTGTTCCGTAACAATATATATATATATATATATATATATATATATATATATATATATATATATATATATATATATATATATAGGCTAACACGGCGTTGCCAGGCCAGAAAGTCGAACACACTAATCCTGTTTGTTCTAGTTCAATCTTTCTTTCCTCTCCAGAAAAACTATGTATGAGGAGGGATAATAAGAGGTCCAGGAACTTCCAGCTTTCGCAGAGTAACACACTATATTTGTGCGCATTTGTTTACTATTACCGGTGACCTCAAATGACTTCCAACCGGTGACCGCAATTGGCCTTGGAGGTCAACATCACATAGCCTCTGTCCGAACTGGAGGTCATGGGAGTCTCCATGCCAAAAATTGGGCTGCTGGGTCCTGTCATTCAAGCGTGTATTATTGGTGACCTCAAATGACCGCCGCCTGGTGACCTCAAATAGCATTGGAGGTCAACCTCGCATAGCCTATGTCCGAACTGGAGGTCATGTGAGAGTCCATGCCAAATATTGGGCTGTAGGGGTGCCCGGCGTTGCCCGGGCCAAAAAGCCAAACACTCTGCCGGTGACCTCGAAAGACCCAGATCTGAAATTAGACCCCCTAAAACCATCCTTGGGTAGCCCTGATTCAGAATAGGAATGGGTCTGGGGGTCTCTGGCCCTTGGTTTGGGCGTGATTGAAGAACAAACAAACAGATAACGCTGATCTTGTATGTATACCGGTACACACACACACACACACACACACACACACACACACACCACACACACACACACACACACACATATATATATATATATATATACCGTATTTCAAAGAGCAGATTAGTTGCAACTTATCTTTACTCATCCATTACACCTGGTCTTCCCAAGGCTGTATAAATCCCCCCCGTGGTAGAAGAGCAACAACAACAAAAAATAGTTGATCACAGGACAGAAAAATTTTTAAAAATCATAAGGGCTAATGACTGCACTTACTGGCCTTGAGCATGTTTAGAAATATGAATACTTCGTATTGTTATTGAATGAAGAGAGGAGTTGACTTACAAGCCAACCATCGTCAGTTTTATCGTTCCAACGCATTGTTCATTATCAAAACCTGTACAGTAATTTACCACTTAATATAAAACCAGTAAAATTCGCTTTGTGATTGCATCAAGAGAGAGTGAGCGCATTGTAATCACAATTTCCCTCTGATGTAAAATTACAGGCGGAATCTACGATATTTAATTGCTAGAGTTGACGAAAAAAAAAAAAAAACAGTGTTACGACAAAAAATCTATTTTAATTTGATTTCGTAACTGAGGCGTGCACTGATTAGAGCCGATCACTCCCTTGGAAAACTAGAGATTCCTAAGGGTTCCGACGCCTTTATGGGTGAGTTTTTTAGCTGATAACAAAATCTATTGAATGAATGTATCGCATGCAGAAAGAATTCCAACTCTACTTCACAGAGGATTGTAAAGTTATCAGCTTCTGCTTAGTGTGACGGTCGGGTCGGGACGAGCAGCTCATATCCAAGCTTAACAAAGAGTAAACATCACGCG
Organism: Coenobita brevimanus; assembly: GCF_032717465.1. NCBI lineage: Eukaryota > Metazoa > Arthropoda > Malacostraca > Decapoda > Coenobitidae > Coenobita > Coenobita brevimanus. The sequence goes on along the minus strand of NC_137008.1, from coordinate 8,982,681 downwards.
CTCGCTTCTCTTGCTGGCTCGCAATCATCGTCATAAGTTAAAAGTAGATGTTTGCACAGGAAGTTAAGGGAGAGACTGACTGACTGACTGATAGATATACAGTCATTGGATATAGAAAGATTTTATAAGCGAATCGTCCACTAATGATCACGAACCCAATACTCCAAAGGCCAGTCGCAGGTTACCGTGTCAGTGTGAGGAAAAGGTATGTATTAAATGCTAAAACCGTTCACAAAATTTCAAATATATTTTGTGCGACCTCATTACATTAGATAATTAACTTGTAGGGGCCGTACTCCCAACTAAGTAATTTAATACGGAGATTTCTCTCAATTTCCACCGAGGCATTTTCGCCCGTCACCAGGGAAGACACTCCCTCAGCGACCATTCAGCTGCATTAACACTCGCTCAGCAATATCCTCTGATTGCACTGTTGCCACTTACCCAAGAGATTCATTATCATAATGGAAACCAACCATGAGATTCGACGAAGGGGGGGGGGGATTCTGAGGAGGTGGAAGTAAGCAAATGTAAGAGAAATCGGCATTACCTCTCTCTCTCTCTCTCTCTCTCTCTCTCTCTCTCTCTCTCTCTCTCTCTCTCTCTCTCTCTCTCTCTCTCTCTCTCTCTCTCTCTCGGGAGGCTGGTAGTCATCCATATAAAGAAAAGCATACAAAGGCAGTCGGGGTAGTAGGACAAAGACTGATATCATATTCATTTATTGTACATCCATGTATCCATCCTAGAATATGTCATGAAGCCTGTTTGTTGCTAATTTAATGGGTCTTTCTCTTTTGCTTTGGCTCAGTCATGTCCCCTGACTTCCTGAATGATTACTTCTCATCCCAGCTCTCTCACAAGTGATGTTATTATTGAATTGAAAATGTCCTATACTTTAAAAGCAGCTTTAATGTGTGAGTGTGTGTGTATATATATATATATATATATATATATATATATATATATATATATATATATATATATATATATATATACACGAGTATATATATATATATATATATATATATATATATATATATATATATATATATATATATATATACACGAGTATATATATATATATATATATATATATATATATATGTGTGTGTGTGTGTATGTGTGTGTGTGTGTGTGTGGATGGGTGGATGTGTGTGTGTGTGGATGGGTGGATGTGTGTGTGTGTGTGTGTGTGTGTGTGTGTGTGTGTGTGTGTGTGTGTGTGTGTGTGTGTGTGTGTGTGTGTGTGTGTGTGTGTGTGTGTGTGTGTGTGTGTGTGTGTGTGTGTGTGTAAACTTATATATCATCCTATTGATGGAGACTCTTGGCCAGAGGGCTAGGTTGGTGGGCAAAATAAATACGGTAGATGGGTGCGAGGATGTGTTGGGCCAGGCGAATGGAATGGGTTGTTTGGACGGGTGGATGGGGTTTGTTCTTTGGGGTCAGTGTGGAGGTGGGTGAGCAGCATAGGGCAGGCAGGATGAACAGGGTGGCACGTGTGGGGTAATGTAAGTGGACGGTGGAGTGGGTGAGGGTTTAGTGAAATAATGGTTGCATAGGAAATAGGTCCTCAAGGTAGGTAGGTCTACTGGAGAATAAGTATTTGTGGAAAAGCAGGTCCATGGGGAGTATGTGCCTGGGGAAATGGACCCCGATTATGAAGAAGGGTCCAATAAGTAAAAATTGGTCTATCAAACAAATAGGGCCATGTGCAGATCTGATGTTTCACAATGAGAAGAATATAGGCCCATGGGTGGAATAGGTCTACAAGGAAAATACTCCCAAGAGGAAAATATGTCCGTTAGTAAAGTTGGTCTATAAGGAAGAATAGGTTCGTGAAGGAGAAACAGACTGATGGGGAAAAATGGAGACATAGATAAAACAGGTAGTAGTAGTAGTAGTAGTAGTAGTAGTAGTAGAAGTAGCCTCAATCTGTTGGACCAATCAGTCTCACGCAAGCAATCACCCTTGTAGGGCTGTCCTCTGCAGTGAACCAATCTTCTTTTGTGGTAGTTAGTGCCTCCCCACTGCAAAACAAAGAAGAGTGTGGAGGTTTGCATCCTGACTAGACATAATAATTGCAACTCTCCATGATAATGACGATGAAAACAAATCAGTCCATGATGATAGTGTTTATGGTGCTGCTGTTACAGCTACTGTTGCTGTTTCTTATAAAGAAGAGGAAACGACAAAATTTTATATGGACGATGACGATTACGGTACTGATGGATATCACTAGCAATATCAATTACAAAAGTCACTAATAGCAGAAAATTAGAACGAAAAAAGAATCAAGAAGAAAATGACAACACTTATGGAGTGAAACATCCGCACCCCGCAATAGGTCTGTATGTCGAGCATTTAATTTTGCTTTGTGATTTTGACTCGAGATCAACAGCTCAGATACGACGGCTGGGACTGAAATGTAATCTAATGGTTTTTTTTTTTTTTTTTTTTGGGGGGGGGGTACCACCGATTTAGCAGGTTGCATCGAGTCTCCATAAAATAATTAGTGTATTTACTGACATGATAACTAACTGGTTCAAAATACGTAAGACATCCTGGTACTTTACAGTACATGACAAATCATAAGAAAGAGGTATTGCTTGCCATTACATACTTTGAGCAAAAGTAAACGCTATGTCTTGAAATTTTCTCCACGAACTTATTAAGAATTAATCAAAGGGTTGTTGCAATTAGTAGGCCATATATTGAAAATACAGTGTGGAATATCATAACAGCTAAAGGTAAATTTTGTAACACTCAATAAAAGGGCATTACTATCTTCAGTATATAAACATTTTAATATTGCTGGTTGGAAGTGGCTACAGTCGCACGATTTTATCCAGTTAGTGCAGACGTCTCGCAATGATGAAGTGCATTGAGGCTGTGACTAATCATCCCCCCAAAAAAAAAAAAATTTCCTATGGTTGCTATAATAAAAAGGCGTCATCGTTATGAAAGAGTATATTATGTTGCAAGTAGGTTATTATGCTCCAGTAATTTAATATCTATTATGTGCAAATTCATCAAAATCACGAGATGGGATGTGAGAGAGGCTGGGGATTTCGCAATTACTGTTCGTTTTCCATTTGCTTGACTCCTGTGTCGTAGGAGAGTTAACTTGGAAAAGAGGGTTGCATCAAGTGATGCGAAAAGAACGCAATGAAAATAATAAATGTAAAATGGGCTTATGGTGGTATAACTGAACCTAATTTGGAAGCGAAGGGATACCACGAAAATGGGAGAGAGAGAAATGAAAACAAGAAGGATCACCCAGGGAGTACAATACAGCACTACGACCAGTTGGTCTATAGGTCAAGCTTTCCATAATTGAACCTTGTCATTCTTGCTTTATCTGGAACCCTTCCACAAAGTTTGGACGAAATCTGATTCAGACTGTTAGCGTCGACCTCGCCATGTGAACTTAATCTTAACCTTTCCCTGTGACATTGACATGTATATAATTGACTGCTTTCAAAATCTACTAACCAGTTTCAAAACGTAAACATTCATGCCATACCCGTCCGAAAAGTTCTCAGACAAAAGTTCTGTAAATTGACCTTGCCATGTGGCCTTGACTTTTGATCTATTGTTCTGGAAAATGTTAACCATTTCGTATACTCTCAACCCTTTCACCAAGTTTGGTCCACACCATACCAAAGGTGTTTTAGATATTATATTCACACACAGACAAGCCGATCAAAATCTGACGTTGCCCTGAGACCGTGGCCTTTGATTATTCTCTGTGACTTGGTCATTGATTTACTCTTCTAAAAATGCCTTTTTTCCTGCCTTAATCTTCAACCATTCAATAAAAGTTGATCTAAAGAAAGGAAGAGAAAGAAAATAAACTACTACAACTCTTCCACCAAGTTTAGCTAAAACTGGATCAAAAGTGTCTATTGTGTTAACAAGCATTCAGACAAGATGAATTTTGTCCTTGCAATGTCACCCTGCCCTTTCACCGATTGTTCTTAACCTTGACTCACTTCGTTCTTGCCTCAGTCTGAACCAGGTTACAAAGCTTGATGTAAATTGGACAAAAACTGTTTAAGTTTGTTTTGCTAGGGGTTGCTTTGACCTAGTGCTGTGAACTTAACCTTTGATCTGTTGTTCCCAAAGACAGTATGTTTAGCACTGCTAATTGTCAACCAATCCACGAATCAGAGAGAGAGAGAGAGAGAGAGAGAGAGTTTAAACGTAATTCCCTATCTCGCCAGGGAATAAAGCACGGAGAGTTAAGGGAGATGGAAAGGAGGAGTAAGATTATTTATATACAATAAGCTGAAAGGGTAACATGAAATGTAAATTGTGAAATTAAATGTAAAGTAAATGTTGAGTAAAAAGGGATATGTGAGCATTAAATAAGTATGGGAGGGAGAATTTTGTTGGAAGAGAAGAGTGATGTACGAGCAAAGTGTGTGGTTGGAGAAGACGGGATCGGAAAAGGAAGGGAGGTTAGAAAAATGTATTAAGTTTGGAGAAATACCAATTTTAGAAAAGTCTAAGAAGATGAGATAGCCATAGACGTATGAAAAGAGGCACTAACTCTTAAGATTATGAGTAATGACCAGAAAGATGTTCTGCAGGGAAGCATATATGGTGAGGATGTGAAGTACTCGTAGTGAGAGTAGCGAACACATTACTCCTTTAGGAAAAGCAATATTTATTGAGATGGATAACTCCTTAGATATACAACACCGTTCGTTTCGCCCAGATTCACCAACTAGCTTTGTTCTCTTGCAAATGACTGGTCGTCTTGCAGGAAATAATCGGACACAATACTCACTGAATAACACGCGAGGGCAACATAGAGTTAAGGTGATATGTTTATCTTACTGAAGACAGAGCCAGAGGAAGACAGTAAGGACAAAGCCAGGAGAGGAAAATTAGGAAGAGGCAGGGAGTTGCCGTAAAGACAGAAATCAATGATATTGAGGACACTAAGTAACTTCAATGACAGAGCTAGATGACAGTATATAGAAAAAGAAGGACAGTTGCCAGACAGGGCGCCATAGGAGAAATCAACCCTTGCCCTGAGAGCGGGAGATAGAAAGCAGGACAGACTGACTCCACACACCTGTGTAATTCATTGCACTGTAAGCATGGAAAAGTAAACACACACACACACACACATACACACACACACACACACACACACACACACACACACACACACACACACACACACACACACACACACACACACACACACATATGCAAGTGCTTCCTCATAATAAGACCATCGCTGTACCACTAATCTCTCTCGCCAACATGAAAACGTGACTTGCTACTAATCACCTGTTCTCTGTCACCTCTCCCTTCTTTCTCCTCCTCCTCTTCACGAGGGAAGCACCTGCATAATTCATCCTTATGACACTGCCATCACCACTCCTCTTTTCTTGAATGCACCAGATTAGTGGCTGCACATTACAGCCATCTCCACCACCATCAGCATGGGGGCAGTTCCTGGTTCTGTTTCATTAGTATGAAGTGTTAGTGTGTTTTGTCACTTGAATAATCTTGAATTGAAAAGGGTGAGGTAAATCCAGAATAAGAAAGTACAGAACATAGTCATTTTTGCGTTGTTTCACGGGCAGTGCATACATCGTAGCTCCAGCCAGTCTGTTCGCACAGCTCAGGTTTGATCAGCTCCCATCACGAAGAACAACTTCGGTTAATAACTGTGACGCTCATAACTGATATAAATTCATCCAAAAAAAAAAAGTTAACCAGTCAACTGGAAGGCATAAATGACGAAGAAGTTTCCATAAAAGAGTAAAGTTGAGGATATACACCGTACACCGCCCTCCACCGACACACAAAATAATTTCATGCGATCCTTCATCACCTGTGACAGAGCAGGAGGATTGCAATTATATCATGAAAGCAGAACCACTGGTCAAGATAAGATAGGTTTATTTGACATGGGTTTATTTGGTGGTCGGTGGGGGTGCCAATCGTCCACTCACTCAGTGTAGTGCTACGCTATTTTGGATAACTCTACACTGAGTGATAAGCCAAATGATTTCCTTTAAACCAGGAAATCATTTAATACCCTGGGTGGTAGTCTTTTAACTAACGAACACGTGTCCTCTACCGGGTACGTGTCAGTAAGTGGGTTGGCGGAGGATTAATGTCCTTCCCCGGAAAACAAGTAACTAAAAATACAGACAAGAAGCCTCGGATCAGGACAGACCAACAAGTGACGACCATGAACATGACAAAGGACGTGGTACTGATTGCAGCATGGAATGAAATGGGTGCGAATGATCAGGCAAAAGAGAAAGAGATTGTCTAGGTGCTTGAGGGAGCACCATTGCACTTATGTGCTTTAAATGAAACTAAATGGAAGGTGAGAGTGTGAGAGAGTGGGAGTATGGACGGAGTATATGTGCAGGAGTAGGTGAGAATGCGAGGGCAAAAGAGGGTGTATGTATTGTTACGTGCAAGAGATTGAAGCAAAATATAAAAGAGTATGGATCAGCTGATTCAAGGATTGTTTGGGTAAGATTGAAAGTAGAAATACAAGGGTGGGCGACTGTGCGTGCATATGCGCCAACGCAAGATCGTGCGAGCAGAGTGAAGGAAGAAATATGGGCATAATGTGGAATCATGTGTGGAAAAGTTTGAGAGGGATGAGAGAGCGTTTTTCTTCTGAGATATGAATGAATGTGAAGGTGGATGGAGTGGTTGGTTAGTGGGGTGTGCCTGCAGAAGTGGATGAGAATGGCAGTGCTCTAGTGGACATTTCTGCTTTTTTTTTTTTTTTTTTTTTTAAGACAAAGAAGAAGGAAGCAAAGGCCAGGAGCCTGCAAACCATTGATTCCAAGGGAAAAAAAAAAAAAGCAATTCAACAGGAAGCCAAATTCAAGATCCGTTCATTTCGAGATGCCTGGACACACTGGTTTTGAAAGACTGGAGATCATAGGAAGTAGGAAATATAGACAGAGACAGACCGTTCCAGATATGACCTGTTGCATAACTGAATGACTGGGAGTAATGGTTAACTCTTGCATTTGAGAGTTGGGCAGAACAGGGATGAGAGTTTTTTGCTAGACGGGTGCTACGTGCAGGTCGTAGAGGTGGAGGGATGCAAGCTGACAGTTCACAGGAGCAGTGATCATTGAAGTAGCGATAGAAAAGAGACAAATATGGAACACTGCGGCAGAGACAGAGGTTGAAGGGAGCCAATATGAGGAGGAGGGTTAATGAGATGAAAAGCCTTTGACTCCACCTTGCTGAGAAGAGCTGTATGTGAGGAGTCTCTCCACACATGAGAGTTGTACTCTACACAGGGGCAAATAAAACACAGGTATGAAGTCAACAACTGTGCAGGAGTAAAGAAGGTACGTGGTCGACTTAGCACACCTAATCTCTTGAAAGTAGCCAATATCCTCTTTAGGCACAAAATGATCCACGGATGTATGTTGCGAGTGATGAGAAGGGTGGATAGTGAACTAAATGAACGGAATTATTCTATCTGAATGTTGGACTGAAACAGCGATGTGTCATGTCTTCATGATTGTCCAGTCTGTCTATGGATGGGGTTATAAAAGAGATACAAGATAGAGCAGTGGATGTTGGTGCGGCCCTAATGAGAGAGAGCAGAGTTTGGAAACTTCCTGTTCAGTTGTTTGCAGATGCTACTGTATTGTTAAGTGAAGACGAAAGGGAACTGTAAGGCATGGTGAATGAGTTTGGGAGAGTGTGTAAGAAACTGAATTTAAAGGTGAATGTATGGTAAAGTAAAGTTATGGTTCTCGAGAGAAATAAAGTCACTGAATTGGCAGTGCGGTTGGATGATGGGGAAATGGAAAATGTGAGTGCATGTAATTAAGTGTGATGAGTAAGGATGGAAGACAGGAGGATGAAGTGCTTGAAAGGGTACAACAGGCTAGAAAGGTGGCTGGTTCTTTGAAAACAGTGATAAGAACAGTAATAAGGAAGTGAGCATGCAAATTTAAATGGCGCTGCGTGACAGTATTGTGACACCAGCTCTAGCGTACGAACGTGAAGCTTGGATCTTGTTGGGAGGACACAAATCAAGAGTGAGAACAGTGGAAATGAGTTATGTGAGAGGAGCATGTGGAGTTACATGGAGAGATTGACTGGCCAATGAGGAAGTGAAGGAGCGTTGTGGTGTGGAAGTGGATGTGAGAGAAAGCGTTTGGAGAAATAAACTGACGTGGTTTGGCCATATGGAAAGGGTGGAGAGCGAGAGACTAACAAGGAGGGTGTATGTGAGTGAGTTGGTAGGGGGAGAGGAAGGGGGAGGCCAAGGATGAGATGGAGGGATGGCGTGGAGGGGTATATGAGAGAAGGGTGTGTGAGCTGGGGAGGAGAGTGAAATGGCGGAGGACAGTGCGACATGGAGGCGATTTGTTTGTGGCTACTCTTTAGACCCCTTATGGGATTTAGGCGTCTGGCAATAGACAGATAGATATTTGACAGGATGATTTGACATTACATCATGAATCTTTATGTCTCTTGCCTGGAACTCTTATTCTGAGACAAAGAAATTTTTTGTTTCGCTGTAGGCAATAACACAAGAAATAAAAAGTCTTGTTCAGTGTATGATGCAGAATCATCTAGTTATAATACTGAAAGAAAAATATTGTAAGGGAAACAATATTACTTTAAAGGAGAGAGAGAGAGAGAGAGAGAGAGAGAGAGAGAGAGAGAACGTCATTTGCTTAAATGACTGACATTTTTAATTATTCCTCTTACCTAGGCGACACCTCATATCACCTGCTAATCACTGCAGTCACCATGTCTTATTCTAGCTTTATCACCTTCGATTATTTATTCTTTTGGTCACGCATTGCAGTCCCTACCCGATAAATGAATCGTTTTCTATTGTACTCTCTAAGCCTAACAGAAACTCAACAGACCGATTGACTATGATTACCCGTCCCCGCCCCGGATGGGCTTCGGGACAGGTATTCTTTTCACTCGGTCTGTCTGTTTGTTTGTCTACCTGTCTGTCTGTCTGTCTGTCTGTTAACAACTTTACGCGATAACTACTGGTGCGATTTTGACTAAAAATGCAGGTATGATGGACTATGACATTCTAATCTAATTAAATTTTGGGCCAAATTGGGCCAAGGCCCAGGCTGTAGGCCAAAAAAATATAAAAAGAATTTTGTTTTCGCTATAAATCCTTTCAAATTCGCTATACTGACAAGAAACCAAAACCTAAAGGAGTATCAAATCTGTATCCTATAACATGCCTCATTACGTCAGAGAGGTCATCTCCCAGTTAGCGGTAAGGAGGTCAGTGTCAGGTGGGTCGGGCCTAAAATTTCAAATGAACATAAAATCTTCAATTTTCACCTGATTTACTGCAAACTTGATATGTGACATCTTTGACTAGATATCCTGTTGTCTTTATATATCACTAAAATGACTGCCGGAGACGGGTTTGCTGTACCTTGGCACAGCTTCTTGTTAACACTGTTTTCGCCCTTTATCAGATTCTGCTTCTGTTTACAGCACTGGGCCAAAAAATGTTTAAGGGAAATAATGGTGTTCTTCATTAAATCAGGGTGGCTTACTTCAAATCTGAAATTCGAATTTAGCTAGCAAGTCAACATTCAGGTTATGTGTATGCATTTGTGTTACCCGTCATACTATATTGAAAACTGTATAAATGTATATAGGCACACTGTATATATAATAAGAGTGCTTATAAATATATGTCACAATCTGTTTAGATAACAGTTATTGGTGTGCAAATGTATAGTGAGCATAATGCAAATTATGTCTGTGAACAACTTGCGGAAAAAGGGAAAATAATCATATTCAGTATATTCAAATATCAAAATAGCTGAGACTGTTGCTATTGTGTAAAACTAGCAGTAATCACCAGTAAAGTCTGAAATAAACCGGCCGTGATATCGGGTTTTCATCAGAGAAATGTCTTGATGAACCCTTTCGTCATACTTATTGTTCGTCTCACCCCCATTAGTTGAAAATAAATTAAGCTGAGAATGTAAGAAGCGCATAGCGAATGACTTCTGCGATCCAGGTGTTTATATAACTTTAGCCATTACTTCAGTATATAGTGTTCTATGGCGCCCAAGAAGTTCTGCACAACGAACATAAAGCTTGCAATGCTGCATACTCAAGTGCGGTTAGTTTAACTTTGAACTTGCAGCCACGCATCAGTGGATGGACTTGGGGTTAAACGAAAATACCTGGCAAACTATTTTATGAGTTACTCTAAGCCATTACTATTACGATCCAACACCTTTACAAAGGTTTTGAAAATGCTGATTGTGATGTAAGTGGTAAAATATAGACTTTCTGAGGATCTACCACCGTCTTATACTGTACACTGCACCTCCTAGTTATGCACCAATGACTTTCTTGTAACTCTTTTACGTCGCAATCATTGCTAGCTTCTCAGAGGTTCCCAGTGCACCACAATCACATGCATCTTGCAGAACCCAGATGCAGTTATTGAAGGAAAGAAATAACCTTAAGATCTGAATTTTTCAGTAATATTATGAGTGGGGTAATCATTCACATTCAGTTACTTTATTATAAGATATACAAAGTACAAAGCATTTACTGAGCTAGCGCTAGGCAGCGTAGTTTAATACGATAATACACATAACTTTAAATCCTGACGTGTTGGGATAATTCTTACAATTGATTCAAAACCATAATAACCAACTTATTCTAAAGTGCATGCTTCTATCCCATTTGCAAAATCTTTGTTGTTCAGTGTACTAAGCAGCCCATCTTCTTACATGTTGCTTCCTCCTCACAGATTACCCCCAATACATGTACCACTGTACTTAAATCAGCTTCATAATTCACAATCACGCTTACCTTTAGTTTACCTTGCGTCCTTTCAGATGCTGCTTCCTCCCATTTGTTCTCTTCAGCTTACGCTTTGCCATATCTTTCAGTTCTCTCTCCAGACTCTGGAAAGATATAGTACTAAAATTCTTTCACATAGATATTTGTCAAACACATGCTTTTTTCTCCCCAATATTTCGTGAATGCCACCTTTTCCTCATCAAAGACTTATCACACTAGTTATTGTTTCTTTTCTCTCCTGATAAAAAATAAGACAAAGAGACTGAACTACTCGTACACACTGGAAGAACTGTAACACTCTGTATACTCCTTGTAATATATATATATATATATATATATATATATATATATATACAGTATATATATTTCATCATCATCATCAGCAGCCGTTGAGGTCCACTGCAGGACCAGCCTATCCCTACCGAAGCAGGGACGATACAGCCAATGTATCTCTACCCAGTGGTTTAGGCTATCTGGTAGAGACTGTATGTAGGGTAAGAAGTGCTTGTGAGTGTGACTGTAGTGTTGTAGTGGCTTTGGATGTGTGTGTGTAGTCTGTGAACCACGTGTAATCGCCCCGCCTTAAGCCGACTGGGTGCAAGCATACCAGTATGCGACGGTGGTTCAACCACAGCACCCCTGGTGTCCGCCAAAGTAGCAGGTGGCTTGGTGAACGCTTCATATATATATAAATATATATATATATATATATATATATATATATATATATATATATATATATATATATATATATATATATATATATATATATATATATATATTATCATTCTTTTTCTGTGCCTGTCCTCCTCTTCCTATTTCTCCCATCTTTCCTGTCACTTCTTATTGCTTTTCTTTCCTTTACAGGTGGCTTTACATTGAGTGACAAGCCAAATGGTTTCCTGTAAGCCAGGAAACCATTTACAACGCTGGGTGATAACCATATAATCAAACCATACATGCTCCCTACGTGTCAGCAAGTGAGTTGGTGGAGGGTTAGTGCCCCTCCCCGTGAAACAACTAACTCAAAGTCAAATGGCTACCCCTTACGGGATTATGGCGTCTGGCAATAGATAGATAGACAGATATACAGTATATATATATATATATATATATATATATATATATATATATATATATATATATATATATATATATATATATATATATATATATATATATATATATATATATATATATATATATATATATATATATATATATATATATACCTTTTGCAGACTAATACACAGTATTTGTGCGCAATTGTTAACTATTACCAGTGTCCTCAAATGACCTTGTAGGTCAATCTCACCTAGCCTATGTCTAAACTGGAGGTCATGTGAGTCTCCAGGCCAAAAGCTGGGCTGCTGGGTCCAGTCGTTCGTGCGTGTATTACCGGTGACCTCAAATGACCTCCGATTGGTGACCTCAAATAGCCTCGGAGGTCAACCTCATATAGCCTATGTCCGACCTGGAGGTCATGCCAAAAATTGGGCTGCAGTGGTGCCCGGTGTTGCCCCGGCCAAAGAGGCAAACACTTAACCAGTGACCTCAAATGACCCAGATCTGAATTTTAACCCCTCTTAAGAGGGCCAGATGATGCCCGCATCTCTAGTTATGACTTGCACTTAACCTCTAGCTTACATGCATGCTACCAGCTATTATTTATGATATTTTAGAGTCCTGACAAATATTTAGACAATCTTGGAATGAGTTACTACCCAGAACATTATGGTAACAGAACACAGTTTGAGGCTTAACTCTTCAACACTTTTCTTAATTGCTTCAAATAAGGCCTAACCTGCCGCCTCATTTAACAGAACAAGCCCAACAAACTTTGTAACTATTTTCTTTTCATTTTTATGACAGTATCATATTGCAATACAGTGGTATGCTGTCGCAGCATCAGTTGATTCGTCCACTAAAATGGCAAGCTTCTATCCATCCACGTCCTTTAACGAGTCCTTTCGAAATGCAGGGGATATGACTTCCGTAAGAAGTGTACTGCATTTTGCTCTGTGCATGTTAATTCTCCCTAGAGTGCTACCTTTGCCATTCTGCTTAAGTATCTCACCTTGGTGGTCCATAGATGAGACAGATCAGTGGCATCATATAGCAGCAGCTATTTCCCGCTCTGCTTGCTTAACATCGTCGGGTAGGCCTACTAAAGAGGGAAAATTGGCGGATGGAGCACACATCGGTGAAGCAATTTTCTTATGTTTCTCTATTTTTTCATGCTTTTCTTTTTTTTTCTTTTAATTGATATTTTAGGGTTGAGAGTGCAGTGATAACTTTCACACGCATCACTAGAGCCATCCGGCGCCTCTTTGACCCAGACGAATTTCTGGTCACACTCATGTCTTTATTTTGTTGTGTCATCATATCCACACTTCCACTTCTTTGGCATGACTTACATGTAAAAAAACCGAAACCCTTAGGCCCGCTTATGCCTTAAAGAGCTCTTGCAGTTTTTATTGTATTTTACAGTATTAACGAGAAGTACATTTGAGAAAACAAAAGTAATTCCCACTAAAAAGCCTTTCAGATAATGTTGCAAAGTCGTATTTTATTCTAGGTAGGCCTAACGCCAGATGATTTTACGCACTTATACATACAGCAGGATAACTTGCTTTTAAGCCTCACATAGACTTATACAGCCTAGTAAGGATGTGTTAAATTTCACATGGCATTACCTATCGGTCACAAACATCTCATTGCACTGATTCAGTATCACTATATCCCCACCGTAATTATCAATGCATATAAAATCTAGCCTATATTGTCCATTTTGAAATAATCCACTTATTTGCAATGCATGTGCCTCAAATCTCCGACTAAATACTGGTTACACCCAAATAACCGCAGTAAAAAAAATAAATAAATAAATAAAAGCGTAAAACTTGCCTGTAGCACGCATACAGGAAACTCTATAATTATGAGTGCCAGTTGCTTCATAAGCAGACGACAGCTAGTGGAATGAGATTTAAACAAATAGTCAGTGAACTATCCTCTCCCATCTCTAATCCTTGCCCTGATATATGAAAATAACTCAAAAACAGGTAGCGACAGGGGAAAGTGACCGTGCTTCGTGTAACATTTTCCATGTAGGGGTGCAGGAGCTTATCGTACTTTTTTCATTAGCCATACTTCCAAGCGGCAGAACATACAGAAGTTTAGTGTATGGTATAAAATTCTCTTTCCAGTAGCTCTAGGAATGTTCAAAATAACGAAGTACCAAATTATGAACTAGTATCTTATTATTATAGCCAGAATTTTCGAAAAAAGGCCCCCCAAAAGTGCCAGACTCGTATTTTAGTGCCAGTTGCCTTATTTTGAGATCAACCGGTTTAAAAAGTACAAGTTTGAGGTTTTTGGCATAAAAAGCGCCAAGCTGGATAGAAAAGTCAGTGCTAAAGACCGCAGTATTTAGATTTTCGTGTCTCATTATCACCCTCCTTTAGCAAGGCGAGGTGTCATAGTATTTGCCGCCGTGTGTGTGTGTGTGTGTGTGTGTGTGTGTGTGTGTGTGTGTGTGTGTGTGTGTGTGTGTGTGTGTGTGTGTGTGTGTGTGTGTGTGTGTGTATCCCAAAATATCTCAAAACGTTGTGGACAATTTTCACTAAAGCTTCGGGGAACAGCAATTTTGTGGATGGGCGGAAGCAACTGACTTTTGGTGAGGATTTGATGAAAGATGAGCGGATGCCAGCAGCCATACTATATCAAACTGCATTTTATCCAATATCCCAGCAACGAGTAGAGATATTTTCTTCAACTTTTGGTTTATAGGTAGCTTGTAGAAGGTGAATAGCATTAGGTCCTCGAATGCTTCATTTTCCATTTACCTTAGCTCGTATTCATACAACGCCTTCAAGTGGTGACTTCAGGCACCACCTTTGCTTAAAAGCGTCACAACATTGCGACAGCCAGTTCTTCAACAGTTGACTAATTATGGAGATGTTGAGGGTGTAGCAACTTGCCCATGTAACAAGTAGACTCGGTCTCCCCTACTGCTTTCACCTAACACATGCTTGTTACAATGTAGAGTATCGTTTTAAGAAATGAACTTATAGTAAACAGCATCAAAGATAATGAACAATGAAACAGCAAGGAACTTATGTAGAATGGAGTGATTATTTAGCCCTTTAGGTGCGATGAAAGCTTCAGGTAAGTAAATCAACCATGAAGACCTGATAGATTATAAGATGTACTTCATTCTCGGTCAGTCCTAAAAGCAAGGTAGTATTTATCCTTTTCACTGGTCAGGTCTTCCCTGAAGTCCATAAGACCCTCCGATATCACGGGGATAAAGAACAAATTCCTCGTGGTGGTCATCAAACAAGTGAATGAAGTTACCATACCATTCAATGAGATTTACAGTGTGTGTGGCATCTGTAATGAACATTAGGGACTTGTCTGTAGTGAGCCTAGGAACAGCAGAGAGGCAATTATTGTAAGCCTGAAAAGCATATATTTTTTTTTTACTTTCATCCATAACGATAACAATTATATTTTTAAACTTTGATAATACCCAGAGATTCTCTCCAGCTTAGCAAAATTTGCTGACTTTAGCAGAAATGAAGTGGTAAGTAATTCGCAACTAAAAGTTTAATGAATATATCCATGTTCTCTTTGCAATTCCAGTCCATGTCCTCACCCAACCTCCAATGGACGCACACTACAGGTATCCTCTATTCCAGCTGATGTGAGAACGAGATATTCGTTGAGTAATCAAGTCAATTACCAGCACAGCATCTCATTAACATAACGCCATCGCCCGCCTCACTCCGCCTCTGTGGTTGGGTGTCAGGCTGTCTTAATGTGAATGTATAATTAGGCAGCTGTCATATAGGTGTCCGTATACAACCAACTGTATTTGCATATGTGGGAGGTTGTAATCACGATAGACAGGGGTGAAACAATCATTATTATTGGAAATATTGCTGCCACTCCCCGGCATCTCTCACACGTTCACACTTTTTCCACCCTCAATCTCACTTTGTGCACCTCTTACAACAACAGTTTCCTGTTTTCAGAGAAGCTTACATTCATTTCCCTTCTGAGAGAGTCATTTACCTCTTTCTTTATTTAAACAATTTTTTTTTATACATTCCCTGCTCAAAATACTTCTTACTTTCATTTCAGTCTCTTCCTAGTATACACCCTAGCCATTTTCTTCATTGCTCATACATCATCCACATACCACTAAGGTTTCTCATTCTTACAAATCGCTAGTTCTACAACATCACACACTGCGAATATCACCTCGACTAATTTTGTGAATCTCTTTATTCCTATTTCATTTACCCTAGCCCTTCCATTACCGTATGCAAATATGCATCATCCACTACTGCTATGATACTACCTAATTTAATGTTGACCTGGAGACAGAAACAATTGAGTACACAGATTTCATTTCAGGGGCAGGACAGAAGGCAGCGAAATAAAGGAGAGGAAGAGTGAAGAAATGAAGTAATTTAAGTCCTGGGAATTGGGGTGTTCGGTCAACTGAGAGGAAGGAGGAAGGTGAGTGAGAGAAGGGAAGGGAGGTGAAATGAAGGCAAGGAATGGCTGACTTAATTCGAATCGGAGCGAAGGATTTAGGAGGTAGTGTTGAATGGATTCTCGTTAATTTGGAACACAATCGCCATTTTATATTTATGCTCAAAATGAAAATGCACTGACTTTTGTGTAAAATATGGATACTATATCGACATTAAAAATAAGTACATAATTTACTGATAGGTAAACTGACATATATATATATAAATATATATATATATATGTATATATATATATATATATATATATATATATATATATATATATATATATATATATATATATATATATATATATATTAGGGTTATGACTAGAAAAAAAAAATTAGCCTGCAGCGGGAATCGATGAACATTTTGGTACATAAAACAAATATATTAGTCCTTTTCCTTAATTCCATCAAATGATCCCCCACACGAAATCAAATTGTTTTGCAAAAAACACAAAACTCGTAAAACGTTGGATGCACACTACATAATTACAGTGTATTTGTTGTCACAAACTTCACATCTAAGTATGTCCTTCTTGCACTTTCCACTCAACTCCTCCATCAATTTTACTGCCCTTCCAGCAATGATGTTGGTCCGTGGTATGTTCAGAGCAGATCTCTCCTTGCTCCAGTGAGTTTCAAGGCACTTCAGTGCGCTAGGGCACTTGAGTTCTTTGTCGCTGGTCAGTAGGGTTTCATAGGACATCTCTTTGAATTTCTGATCAGAAAACCACGCCTCTTGCCATCCACAGGCATTAAAGAGTGCTGGTATCTCCAATGTGCCTCTCCAGTTTGGTAGCAGAAAATACGTGATAAGGGTGTATATTGCTCTTGAATTCCAGTGGGTGCTATGACATGATGATAGTTTCCTCCATTTGATGTCCCTTGTTCCCTGTAGAATTGGAATGGTTTGCACAATTATCTCTCTATCTTGGATTTTCACCCATTTCCATTTTCTTACTTGATTCAAAAGAACTTTGCAGTTCCTCACACTTTTCAGTCAGTTCCTCATCAATCTCGTAACTCAGATTTGGCTGGGTGGAAACCTTTGTCACAAAGGAGTCCAAAACATGCTTCATGATCCTGTCCAGTATATGATGCTGACATCCAATATACTGTGGCTTGTCCAAACCCTTTTCGGTCATTTTCTTCTGTATCCTAACCACAACATCATTCATATGTCCTGTGTTTACAGCCGTTGTACAACAATTGATCATTTTAATACTTGACCAAGGATCATATTCATCTAGAACTTTCTAAAGGCCATTGAAAATATCCTGAGCTGATC
Organism: Coenobita brevimanus; assembly: GCF_032717465.1. Classification (NCBI taxonomy): domain Eukaryota; kingdom Metazoa; phylum Arthropoda; class Malacostraca; order Decapoda; family Coenobitidae; genus Coenobita; species Coenobita brevimanus. The sequence continues at coordinate 8,965,012 of NC_137008.1, read as the reverse complement.
CGCTACTATATTCTATGATTCCCAAACTGATCTTCCTAGTTTTGTTTTGAAGGCAGACTACCTGGTACTCTCTAGTGGATAACTTTTTTTTCCATCAAAATGCAAACAATAGATTTTTTCATCTTGTAGCAGCGATTTGATGTTTTCCTTCTATTTTCTCCAGCCCTGAAAACGCCACACCATACACCAGATTGTGCAGGTGTGGAAACATGGATGCCTTCATTACCGAGAGTTGAGCACACATCAAATGCTTTATTGGTTGACAACCAATGACCTGTTACCAATTTCGTTGCATGGTATGTTGAAGATGGCATCTTCCTTGTATTTGGGACTTTTTCATTGTAAGTGTTCTCTGTATCACTTGTGGAGACACTTGAGGTAGTACCTTCAGTTTCAATCTCATATGATGTACCAACTTGTTGTGTTATTGGAGTATCACTTGTTTCACAATGTTTTTGCCTCTTTGATGGATGGATTGTGATTAATGCTGCAAGTTTATGTGTAGTGTATTGAGTTTTCCACTAGATGTAACTTGTTTATGATACAATTCCCCATCTTCCCGGCAAAGCCAGTTCCCATCAACTTTGGTTATGTCAGAAAGATTTTTCAACTCGTTTTGAAAAATTCTTTTGGTGTTATTTGGTAGCTTTCATATTCACTGATCAGTTTGTTCAGCCATGCTTTAATTGCTTGTTGACTCAGTGCAGGAAAACTATACTTTTCCCATAACTGGATTAGTTCGCCATATATTTGCTGAATCCTGTTTCTCTTCAGTTTACCCTCTTCTGATAACACACGGTACCTTCCCAATATATCACGTTTTGAAGGCATTCTGACATAGTCAAACTTCCTATACTGGATAGATTATGGCACTTCATATAATTGGACTTCGGCAGGTTTACACCCCATTTCTGCACGTTCTTCATGACAGAATCACTAGATTTGAAGTATGCCATTGTACTGCCGTCTCAATAAACATTATGTACACGTAAACACAAATATAGTAGAAATATATCGATCTCGACCGAACAGCACAAATTTAAAAAAAAAAGTGCAAATTTAGCCCAATGGAAAATGTTTGTGTGGGGAAATTTTATGAAGGCAAATGCAAAACAAAAATTATATTTGTGACTTATGCCTTAAAGTTCATCATCCAGGAAAGCAGAGTTTTTAAAAATAGGGAAAATATTTTTTGTCATAACCCTAATCTCTCTCTCTCTCTCTCTCTCTCTCTCTCTCTCTGTATATATATATATATATATATATATATATATATATATATAGATATATATATATATATATATACACACACCACATGCTACAAACTTCTGATAATCCCAGTGGATATTTCATCATCATTACCATCATCATCATTATCTCCATCCTTGTATTAATAACAATATAAATACCAATACTAATACTACTACTAATGCCACTACTACTTCTGCTACTACTACTAATGATGATGATGATGTTGATCAAAATACTATTATACCGTAAATAATAATAATAATAATAATAATTAATATTATTATTGTTACCATCATCATTATTATTGTTATTGTTATTATTATTATTATTATTATTATTATTATTATTATTATTATTACAAGAACACTTTAAAATTGTCCAAGGGCAATATTGACAAAGAAAAACTTCCCACAGTCATTGGCTATTAGAAGCAGAGCTATAAAGTACCTTGAGGTCAAGGTCACTAATGTTTTGGATGTCACTTGTGATCATCAGTGTCTATAAATTCACCAAGTTTGGTGGCTCTAGGTTTAATCATCCATGGAAAATTAGTAGATCCGGATTACCGGATAAGTCTCAATATTTTACCCCAGGCAACCACAAAGAAAAATCAGCCAGTTGGAACACATTATTTTCGGCACTGTGTCCGCCTTAAGACTATTTTATAGTTAAACTTCAGTTTCCCAGCTTGTGTGGTTCTTGAAACAGTGTGGCCTACTCACATTTCGGTGATTCGGATATTATCCAGAGACCTGGTAGACGGACTGATATTATATTTAGCCAAAGGTGTGGACGACTGTCTGACAAATTTAACCAAGTTTGAAAGCTCTAGGCCCAATAGCTTTTGAAATATAGCAGTTTTAACCCCTCTGTGGACGTCGGCATTGAACAACGCTTTTCTCTAGCATGGCCAGTGGCGTCAATGCAGCGTGATCTGCAAAAAAACTGCGAACAATTTTGGGAAACTAACAAAGGTCTGGGAGATGCTGACCTGACCTACTCTACCATCCAAACAACTCAGGCTGTCACTATAGCACGTGACACAGTCATAAGCAGATATCAAATCTGAGCTTCCATCAAGGCCAGTACGCCTTTCCACTGCCGCCTTTTGCACTCACACCAGGGCCTTACAACCCATGAAATAAGGGCAGAACGCTTCCCCAAGGATGGTGAGAATGATGATGACCATACTGAGTCTAAGGACAAGCATAGGAGCAGCGTAGATGACCCTTCAGATGATGATGAAAGTGACGAGTAATACAAGACGCCAACTGAGGACGACGATGATAACAATGACTCTGATGACACTGACAATACTCCACGTCCTTCTTGCTGCAAGATTACAGCACCACCGGCTAAGAAGAAGAAGGTGGCAAAGCACTTATTTGCTGAAGAAGCTGAGGAGAAGGCGAGCACAATGCAGAAGCATTTGTGGCAGGAGCACAGCGTGAGTTCCTCCATCTGTGATCCACCATCACCACCTCATTCCTCCACCTCATGTGGCCTCTCACTATCCTCAGCAGTTGCACCACCTGAACCAGTAGGCTACCAGGGACATTTTCCTCAGCACCTGAAAACTTGGCTGCCCCTCTGCCTTCGCAGCTGACTAGAAAATGTGATATGCATTCCAGGCAGCAGTCGCAGGTACAGTCATCACCCTCCACCCTCCCGAACAGCATACTCATGGACATCGACAGCTGACTTTGCACCGAGGACTGTTACATTCGACAATAGTGACTCTGATGTACATGACACAACAAGATTGATGGGAAATAGTTCAGGGTTCAGTTTCTTTCATTTTTTTTTTTACGAGTAACTGATGACAATGATTGCATCAGAGACCAACAGTTTCTTTTTCAACAGACTGCCACTGACGACAGACAACATGGGACCTATAGGACACGGTTTTGGACTGACGTTACAGTGCCTACTCTGTACGTGTTCTTGGCTCTGACAGTGTTGATGCCTTTGGTGAAGAAACATGCGATTGTCGAATACTGAACGTATTCAGCAAACGCATGACTCGTAACGTGTTCCAGAATATCCTACGGTTCCTTAATTATTCCAGCAACACTGCCACAGACCCTACAGACAGTTTGCACACGATCAGGCCCATTTTGGAGAAATTGAAAGGCGAAATAAAATTAAATTTTGGGGTTTTTCAAAAGTTTGTGGTCAATGAGCCGTTCATGTTGTTCCATGGTATTATTTCTTTCAGACAGCACATCCCATCAACACGTCATCCTTTTGGCAAAAAGATATTTGTACATGTGAGACGGGTGTTGTCTTGGATATTATAATATACACAGGGGACAATGACTGAAATCTCCCTTAACGATCATCTTGGCATTTCTGGAGCAGTAGTGAAAATAATGATGGAGGATTATGTGGGTAGAGTTCACACTCTCTACACAGATAATTGGTACACTTGTCCAGAACTGGCATTGCACCTGTTCACCACGAACATTGGGTCGTGTGGCGCATTGCAGTCTAACCGACGCTGCATGCCAATGTTCATTAATGAGCAAGAGTGAGGCACTGATCAGCTGCAACGAAACACAGATCTTCGTGCCATGTGTTGGCAAAACAAGCGTGGTGTGTACATGCTATCAACTGTGCACACAAGAGCTCCCGCTGACACCACGGAAAATAGATCGTGAGGCAGGTGAACACACTGGACAACCAAATGCAGTCACAGACTACAGTCGTAACACGCGCTTGGTTGATAAGAGCGACATGTATATTGGTGGTGTGGAGTGCTTTTTTCGTTCTGTCGAGTGGTATAAGATACTCTTTTCACTTTGTAGACGTTTGCATTCTGAATGCACATCCCTGTTATTGTCAGAAAACCGGTCAGGCAGTCTCCATGAGGAAGTTCGTTCATGACTGTGTGTTTGAGATCTTACAGGAATAAAAGCACCACAAATTTATCGGTTGCAGTAGCGGAATCTGAGGAAGATAACTGTAACTATGCAAATTTACCAAACTTAATATTCCTGACACTAAACGTTTGTTCATGAAGGAGAGGAAATACTGTAAAATTAAATATTCAGCAGAAAAATGGAGAAAAATGGCTACGAAAGAAGAAAGGAGAGAGAAAGTAACTATAAAAGAATGGGTTAATGATCTTGAAGACAAAGAGAGCAAAAAAGAAAGTTACTAAGGAGAGAGAGAGAGAGAGAGAGAGAGAGAGAGAGAGAGAGAGAGAGAACGACTTTAAGGGAAGAGAGCATAGAGATGCGGAAGAAGATGACTATGAAGAAAAACTACTGAAAAAAATCGTTGTAAAGAAGGGAGAAAGGAGGGTATGAAGGAGGAAGATAATCGGGAAGTAATTATTAAAGGATAAGAGAAAAAGAGGTAAATGTTATTTTGAAAGGAATGGTAACGAGAAAATGATTATGAATAAAACAAAGGAGAGAGAATGCGGTGTAATACTTTATGGCACACCTTGACAATGCTGTACATATGTATGTTTGAACGGGATGTAATAATAATAATCATAATAATAATAATAATAATAATAATAGGAATAATGTATCAGCAATAGTAGTAGTAGTAGTAGTAGTAGTAGTAGTAGTAGTAGCAGCAGCAGTAGCAGCAGCAGCAGCAGTAGCAGCAGCAGAAGTATTAGTAGTAGAAGTAGTAGTAGTAGTAGTAGCAGCAGCAGTACTAGTAGTAGTAGTAGTAGTAGTAGTGGTAGTAGTAGTGGTAGTAGTAGTGAAGAAGTAGAAATGATGATAGTAGCCTGGGTGGTGGAGTGAGGGGTTGTGTGCAGCAGGCGTTCCGTGTTTTCGTTACAAAATTAAAGGAAAAACGATTGTGGATTCTTAGAAACTGATACCCAGTATATCATGAAGTGGACGTCTATTTATATGTGAAGTAAATTTTTAAATATCAGCAACATAAAATTTGGAAAATATGACAGTGTTAGAATACCGTGTGGGGGGAAGTGAGGGTGATGGGTTTGTGTGCAGGGAGTGTTAGAGAGCGAGGTGCCGACCTGAAAGGTTATTAGGGCTCCTGTCAACACCATACAGCGTATCATCGCCACCCGACACCCACCACTACATGTGCGCTGCCCTCCAAACTCACAATGTAAGTATTCCCACCCACACTTTCAATATTAGTATCTCTCTGAAGCCTATTTTTCAGCTATTAAGTTTGTCCACAATTAATAGCTATACATCGCAAGCCTGTCACACACCTCTTGCTCACTCCATTATCCTTGGAGCACAAACTTCATTTCCCTAACACATCAGCTGTTACCACATACTGTATATCACAGGCATCATACACCTACTGACCACTAGCATAAACACCACCCAATCATACGATTTATAAACACCATACCAAGCAGGAAATGTGACACCTGCCACTAACAATACAACAGTCACATACACACCACCAGCATGGCCAGGTAGTATAGAAGTGAGGCATACAATAATATTTAGGTAGAGAATTTTATACACACCCTAGATGACACTGTAATGAAAACATATACCCACGTATATACACTCACTGACTATTCTTAAATTATCATAAAACATAATTAATATAAAATCTCATCATACATATATATAGCCAATCACAGGAGATAATTCAATTTTTAGAATGGAATTGTTATAATCAAAATGTAAATTTTAATATTGTATTAATAAATAAAATTTTAATTACAGTTCCAACAGATCTGATCAGAGTACCCAAGTTTTTAGTACACTATTATTACTATACAGTATACTGTAGTAATAAGAGTAATTTTAATATAATAAACAAATAATAGACCTAATACAAACTCTGCAATATAACAAACTAGAACCACTTACTCAACCCTCACAAATTTCTATCATTATCTTATCATTAATATTCAGTACTCATTAAAGAAGGACGTAAATGATCTGGGAAGAAAAATGAATGCGAACTACTCTGAAAATAGGAAGTTATTATGGAAATAGGTGCGGAAATGTAGAAGTGAAAGTGGAAGGAAATATGACGGTGTGAATGTTGCAGGTGGTAGGTTACTAACCCATGGAGATGAAGTAAGGGCCAGATGGAAATAATATTTTGAAAGCCTGATGAATGGGAATAGAGAGAGTAGAGCGGTTGTAAACATGACTGGTTTTGGGGGTGTGCAGAGAAGGAATGCAGTGCCAGGAGCCGTGACACTAGCACAGGTGAAGAGTGCTGTGAAACGGCTGAAAAATGGGAAAGCAGCTGGGGTTGATGAGGTGTATCCAGAGATGCTTAAGTGTAGTGGAAAGAGTGGAATGAAGTGCTTGTTGAAGATATGTAAGAATGCATGGATGAGTGAAACTGTGCCTGCAGAGTGGAAAAAGGCTGTGATTGTACCCCCGTACCAAAATAAAGGTGAGCAAAGTGGGTGCAAGAATTATCGTGGCAAAAGTTTATAGAGTTTGGTAGGGAAGATATATGGAATAATTATTAATGAGAAAGTAAGAGAGATATAAGAAGTCCTAGTGTGTAATGAACAGGGTGGTTTTAGGAGTGGCAGAGGATGTGTGGATCATATATCTGCAGTGAGACAGATAGCAGAGAAGGCTTGTGAGAAGGACCATAAGGTGTTTATGGCATTCATGGATCTGGAGAAAGCATTAGACAAAAGTAGACAGAGAGGGATTGTGAAAAGTTTTGCGCATGTATGGTGTAGATGGTAAGCTGCTAGGTGCGTCAAGAGTTTTTATGATGGTAGCGAAGCATGTGTAAGGGTTAATGAGCATCTAAGTGAATGGTTCACGATCGGTGTGGGCGTGCAACAAGGTTGTGTAATGTCCCCATGGTTGTTCAGTATATATATATGAATGGGGTGATGAGAAAAGTAAAAATACGAGTAATGGAGAGAGGGATGGCGTTGATAATGAATGGTGATAGACGGAATATCTCAAATTTGTTGTATGCTGATGATGCAGTACTGCTTGCCAGTACCGGACAAGAATTTGGTAGACTAGTGCAGAGTTTTGCTGATGTCTGTGAGCGTCGTGCCGTGAGAGTAAATGTAGAAAAGAGTAAAGTGATAGTTATTGAAAGAGAAGGTGACTCCCAGTGTGATGTCACAGTGAATGGAGAGAGACTGGAATTGATGAGAGAGTTCAAATACTTGCGTACAGTGATAAAAAAGAGAGGAAGAAGTGCAAAAGAAATTGAAAGTAGAGTGACACAAGGAAGAAAAGTAGCTGGTGCAATGAAGGCCTTGATAAGAAACAGAGACATGAGTGTTGCAGCTGCACGAGGCTTACATGAGGGAGTGTTAGTGCCAGCTTTAACATATGGGTGTGAGACTATGGTGTGGCATGAAAATGAAAAGTCAAGAGTAAGAGCAGTGGAGATGGGACTGCTGACGAATGTATGCGGAGTACAGAGGGTGGATAGGATACAATATACTGTGATTCGTGAAAGGTGTGGAGTGAGCAAGTCAGTGGACACCAGAATCGAAGAGAGTGTCCTAAGATGGTATGGTCATGTGGAAAGAATGGATAACAATAGAGTAGTGAAAAAGGTATACCTGAGCGAATTTGAAGGAGGGAGAAGGCGAGGCAGTCTAAAGAGAAAATGGAGATATATGGTGGATGAGTGTTTGAGGAAGAGAGGTTTGGAAGTCGGTGACGCTAGGGAACTGACAAGAGATCGAGCTGGCTGGATGAATGTTGTGAGAAGTGCATGATCAGGGATTTTGGCACCCCTTGTGAGCAGAGCAGCGCCCGGATTGATTCAGTCGGATACGTTTGTGTGAAGCTGCAGAATGTGGTGAATGTTTTTTTGGCGTATCCGGTAGAGCCAGGATTCCGGGGGCTTGAATGATGAGTGAATGGAAGTGTGGCCTATTTGGACTGGGCAAGTTTGTGCTGTCTGGACATTACTACCCCTCACCCTGCCCTTGGGTGGGAAAGGAGGTCCGGATGATGATGATGACTAATTAAACCCTGTTAAGCCAATGTTCCTTACTAAACCAAGGTGCCTTTACCCTATCATAGCCACCACAACACACCACAACCGTGCAACACACATGACGTGACGCAACACCGACAAACACACTGCCCTTTCACCACACATCACACCATTCTCACCCCTAAACATTAACGCTCAAACACCCAGTATCACTAAACAAGGTCTATTGCACCACACCACACCACAACTACGCATCATATATCATCTGCTGCAACATCAACACACACACTCTTCCTACACCACACACCACACCATTCTCACCCCTACACCATAACGTCTAAACACCCAGGATCACTAAACAAGGCTCTATTGCACCACAACACACCACAACCACGCATCATACATCATCTACTGCATCACAAACACATACACCGTCCCAACACAACACACCACACCACTCTTACCCCTACACCATAATGCCTTATGATCCAGTATCACTAAACAAGGCTTTTTTGCACCACACCACACCTCAAACACGCATCACTCATCATCTACTGCAACACAAACACACACACTGCCCCAACACTACACACTACACCACTCTCACCCCTCCACCATAACGTCTGAAGACCCAATATCACTACACAAGGCCCAATAATTGTAGTACGCTATGCCACAATCACGCAACACACATCATTTGCTGCAACACCCCCCCCCCACACACACACACACTCAGTATCATTAAAGAAGGCTCCACAGTATTGCAACACACCCATTGCCCACCTACTTAACTCTTAAATAAAAAATAAATGTTGTTTTACTTCATTTCAAATTTTTAAAACATATCAGAAGTAGTTCAGTTAATTAATAATAAAAGACAGACTAATTAAATATTAACTGATAAGCAAAAATAAAGAAAAACGAGCAAATTGTTTCATAACATCGTCATATTATATGCAGAAATGGAATTTTCCATTTATATCAAATTTAAATTTAAAAAACAATAATTCAGTAGTTCTAGTAACATTATATTTAATATCCTTCTAAAACTACCGCAAATAGAAGCCATAATAATATTATTAGTACTGTACTGCAGTATAACATTACAAACTTTATGAACACAATGGCCATACCACAGTATTGTTGTCAGTGTTCCTGTAGGCAGCATAAGTATATCAGGTGCTCAAGTGCAACAAACTTGTCACCGAGTATATACTGTAGGCTGGGACCTCTCTGTAGGAATGTGTTGGTGAATCACAGCCCACCAGAAGCGGCACTTGACTGCTTTGACAATATACATTATCAAATTGACATGCGTGGTGGCGAAAGACTCCATGGTGAAGTGAAGGGTAGGGATAGACGCCAAGATGCGAGAGATATGGAAGTGTGGGGTGGGTTGTATCACGATGGGGACGCGAATAGTAGTGAAGTTGGGGATGAAGAACATCATGATGTTTATGACCGAAATGAAGCTCAGGATGCAGACAGCCATAGAGGACGGCATGGAGGAGGAAAGCATCATGGTATCATACGTCCCCAGAACGATCCTGACAAAAACAACGAGGAAGCAGAACAGCCTCACAGGCCTGGGCGGGAAGGTCATCTCACATACTGTATGGGCAAATACAGAGGAAATGCAGTAACCTGGGTGAACACAACATATGACAAATTGTCGGATGGTCATCAAGCTTAGTAACCGTTTCGAACCTCCCAAACGCAATGCTACAGTACAGTTGACACTATCATGGAAATCACTCATCTAGTAGCAAGTTATAATAATAATTCACCCATTGCTTCATTCTCTCCTGTGGTCCTTGCGCTGATACCACATCTATTTCTTAACAAGATTCGCCCAAGATCAAACATTGCGGAAAATATTAAGACCATCCAAAGACTGATAGAAACACGGAAGAGAGGTGAAATTGACCACCTACTTCAGGAAGCAAGGGTCCTGCAGATGACAATAAGCAGGCCAGGCAAAAGAACCCAGAACACCAATGATGTGGCAAGGATTTTTGGCAGCAAAATGAATCAAGGGAAGATCTCGATGGCGAGAAGATCCCTGTCAGCTGAACCGTCAAACGGAGTACATGACCTGACAGAAGAAACAATGCAACAATTGAAGGAAAAACACCCAACTGCACGACAAGCAACTCCCCAGTCGAAGCTTGACGGGAACTGCACTCCACTCAGTCCTATAATATATGACTGAATAACTGGGGACATGGTGTGATGGAAGGAAAAGCACACAAAAGGAGGCCAGAAACGAAGCTAGAGAAGAAGGCACAGAGAGAATTATAAAAACCGTATGAGGACAACATCCCCGCTAATCTTCGAACCCTTCAAAGTGTGTAATTCACCTGGTCAGTCAGGATCACTTGATGGTCGTGATCGTCAGCTTTTTACCCTCCCGGAAGGGAGCTGAGAGCTCATATAGTCCGATCTAAGGGCAAGGCTGTGACCTTCACACACGCACACACCCGTCCCCTTGCTCCAGGGGGACAGTAACCACCCACTTCGTCAGTGAAACTTTTCGCAACCTGAGCGAGGCGCGAACTCCCGTCCACCAGTTGGCAAGCGAGAACGTTACCACTGCACACCTGGTTACGGACTGTCTGTCGTTTCTATCTTGAGTTAAATTACTCTTGTTTCTTGTGTGTGTGTGTGTGTGTGTGTGTGTGTGTGTGTGTGTGTGTGTGTGTGTGTGTGTGTGTGAATCAATGGATATTGTACTTTTATAGCAAGTTATCGGTATGGGTTTCGTCAGGGTCAATTTACTGGCGTTCTTCTAACATTCCGATCAGAATCATTGTTTTCCTCCTTCCAGGACTTCGGTTATACTTTTGCCATTCTACTTGACATCTCTGACACTTTCGACAGGTCCTAATTGTCCTCATAAGGTTTCTATAATTTTCTTCGTGCCATCTTCTCTAGCTTCGTTTCTGGCATCTTTAGAGCTCCTGTTAAAGACAGCCATTCATCTTCTAAGCTAATTAGTGGTGGCCTTTCACCGACTCACTCTCTCCATTTTAACGATTATTTTCTGAATTGTACATATAACCCTATCAGCTCATGTGCTGATGTCTCCACCCATCACTTTACCTGCTTCTCACAATGTTCATTAAAACTTTTAATCCAACAGTCACAAGATGAGGGTTTAGCACACCTGGTTACGGACTGTCTGTCGTTTCTATCTTGAGTTAAATTACTCTTGTTTCTTTTAATACATTACAACCTCATCTGACCCATCTATAAACCAGGCAAAATCTTCAGAACAATGTTTCTTGACATTAAATGGCATATGACTCAATCCTCCATTCTGTCATCGTTGAGGTAACTTTCTCCGAGGAATATAGAAAAGTCACATCACATCCCCTGCAAAATCGACCTCTTAGACCTAGAGACTGGTTGTGCTAATCAGGCTATACTTTCCTTTTCAATGTGCTGGTGATGACTTTATTATCGTTGTTATTACTGTTGCTGCAGTAACCCCAGGTTCATGTTGTGAACCAAGTGGACCTCAAAATGACTCTGTTTGGTTATGTACAAGGACTGTCTGTGCTGTGATAGTGTGGTGCATGTGGTGTGAAAGTGTATTATGGTGTAGTGAGCTGCACTGCATTGTGGGCAAAAAGTGGATTGTTTATGAGCTGTACTTTGTACTGATACTGAAGCAGGGAAAGATGGTGGCCGCATCGCAGTCTGGCTAGGTGTTCTCGTGTCTCTCTAGGTAAGGTAGTTTCTGAAAGGTTTATGTCTGCTGGTGGTTCCTGGAGGATACTGTCTGGCTGGAAGTTTTGGGTGGCTGTGGTGACTATGCGGTCATCTTTGTGTTTGAGAGTTATGGTAGGATGATTTTCAGTCCCAACCCATGTGATGATACATTTCAGACTCATCAGGATTTTTGCTTAGCCTCATGCAACTCAGCAAGTAAATTCCGTAATGGATTTGCCTAGTTCTTCATAGAATTCAGGTGGCTTAGCTTTTTCACGCCGTGATGAAGTGGTAACGATGCCTAACGTCTGTCTAGAAGTCTCGGGTTCGATACCCGGATGGAGCGTCAAAAACTTTCCACACACACACACACACACCTCTCTCTCTCTCTCTCTCTCTCTCTCTCTCTCTCTCTCTCTCTCGCTCTCATGTATATACACAGGGGCGCCGAGAGGACTGAAATGTGCCGGGGCAGGACTAGTTTGGGGCCCCCACCTCCGCAGCAGGTAAAGGTAGATGTGGGGGGCGTACGCTATATGTATATGTAACATAAGATTTTTATTGCTTCAACAACTTAGAAATACATTCAAATGAACTGTTGACCAGATATAGTTTCATTCACTAGACTGATAAGACATACACATGATACACATATGTGTAATGATTACAAAAAATACAAGAAAAGCAATAACCAAGCACTAAATTGATAATAATACAAGAAAAGCAATAACCAGGCACTAAATTGATAATAATGTAAGTAAAATTATAATACAGTACATAAAGATTACATACAGAATACATATATGGCTCATTCATTAACAAACATTGGTGCTTTCCTTGCTTTCCTCATGGCAAAGTTATGAAGCACAACATCAAGATCAAGAGATCTTCCAAGTTGAGACTCAATACTGAGTCTAGCCAAGTCCACAAGTCGTGCTTGGGTCATTGTTGTTCGTAGAAAATTTTTTAGCAGTCTGAGTTTGCTGAATGAGTGCTCTGCAGAGGCGACAGTGGCAGGGATTGTTAGCAGCATGTGCAGGCTGACAGATACACTTGGGAAGAGCCCTTCTAGTCTATACTCTGTCAAGCCATTCAAAAGCTGCAATGGGCTTAGTTGGTTCTGCCCAATCTGACTGATATCGGCAGGATACTTATCTGCCAGTCATTTTGATTTCAGTTCCAGCTCCTCTGCTGATATTGTTAGGAACTTCCAGAGGAAACTGAAGTTTTCAGAGATATTCATGGCAGCTTTGAATCTGACAGTCAGTCCACCAATTACATTATCCAATAATACATAAAACACAGACTTTTTGAAATATGCTTCTTCAGGTGAGTCATTTGCTTCATTTTGTTCTGATAAATCTTTATCTGCTGTGACATCACCATCATCTTGAAAACTTCTTTTGCGTTTAGCTCCAGCTGCTTTACCACGTCCACGATACAGACTAACCTCGATGGCCAGGCTTGAAGCAACTAGCTTTGCTTCATTCCACATAGCTTTCCAGTTATTTCGGAGATCTGTCAGTTCTACAAGCAAGCCCTCTATGTTGGACACTTCAACATACCATGTCGCATCTCTTGTTTGAATAACTTTATTACAGAAGTCAGTTGGAACTAGGACTTTGTACCATACAACATTACCAGACAAATGAAGGATGGAACATAAGACAAAGCTCCATTATTTTCTGTTTTTGTTTTGACAGTTAGGTTCAGCTCCAAGAGGTCCTCCAGTGCTAATTTGATGCCAGGCAGGTGGGCTGCAAAAGGTTTCACACTTTCAACACGATCAGACCACCATGTGCCAGATATGTGAAGAGACCAGCCACTGCGATTCAGCAATATTTCCCATCGCTTTGGGCTAGTGCTAAACAAGTTGTAAACGGTTTGCATGGTTCCAAAGTATGTGATGGCTTCAGGGATGCATTCTTCAGCGTCAGTTCCACACAAGTTGAGTGTATGGCAACCACATGGTGAAAATATAGCTGCCGGATATTGTTCAAGTATTTTTGCTTTTGCACCATCATATTTTCCAGCCATGTTTGCCCCATTGTCGTAGGCCTGTGCTCGACAATCAGGGAGTGGAATACCATGCTCTTGCAATCAACAACCATCTATTTCATTTTCTCTTTTGTCATTACAGTCTACAAATTTGAGGGATCTTTCTGCAATATCAAACTGAGTTTTATTCTGAATTACATAGTGCAGCAAGACTGTTGTTTGCTCAACATGCGATGAATCTGGCGTGGCATCATCTATTACTGCAAAGTACTTTACAGTCTTTCTTGCAAAATGCTCTGTTTTTCAAGATCGGAACACTCTGTAATTAACTTATTTTGAGAATCAACAGAAAAGTTATTTACTTGCAAGCGTTCGCCTTTTTCCTGTGACTCTTTCTCTTGTAACACACGTTCTTTTACGACTGGACCCCAGTGAGACGACAACACTATTAGCTCCAGAAAATTTCCATTGCTTGTGTCACCAATACGCTGGGAACGACCCCGAAAAGCAAACCCACATTCTCCCAGGAATAGTATAACATCAATGATTTTCTTGATATGTTGTAGCATTTGACAGATTCTGTTTCAGTTGATGCCTCCAGGAGATTATCAACACCTGTGTCATATGACAGCTAGGCGTCATTCTAATTCACGCCAAGCTAGATGGCATCCCCTATGACTATTGCATTTCTCATGTTCTGGGATTCGATCATACAATTTTCGCCATTTTCCAGCAGCTGACCATCCTTCAGCTGACGACAGCCCAGAATTGGTTGCTGTGCTAATGTTGCAAGATACATTATTTCAGAATAATCTACATGGAAAACAGTACAATGCTTGTTTAAGTTGACTCCAGACAAGCCAATCTCGGACTTGTTACTCTCCATTAACATTTCGCGATTTTAGGATGCTTTCCGGAAATCTTTGTTCTTTATGTCTTTAGGAAATGTTTTAGCATAGCCAATGTATATATCTGACAACATAATTTTCTATGTCTAATTGAGAAGGACAATCTGTTGCGAGAAGTCCAATGTCAGGTCCAGTGTTACTTCCCACACCTGTGTGTGCTTTTTTTTTTTTTTTTTTTTTTTTTTTAATAATGGAACAGAGGAAGGAAAAACTATCTATCTGTCTATTGCCAGACGCCTCAATCCCGTTTGGGGTGGCCACAAACAAATCGCCTCAACGTCGCCCTGTCCCCCGCCATTTCACTGCCCTGCTCCCAACTCACACCCCCCTCTCTCATATACCTCTCCACTCCATCCCTCCATCTCATCCTCGGCCTCCCCCTCCCTCTTCCCCCCTCCACCTCACTCACATACACTCTCTTCGTCAGTCTCTCACCCTCCATCCTCTCCACATGGCTAAACCACCTCAGTGTATTCCTCCTAACGTTTCCTATCACATCCTCATCCACACCACAACGCTCCTTTATATCCTCATTCGTCAGCCTGTCTCTCCATGTGACTCCACAGGCTCCTCTTAAATAACTCATTTCCACTGCTCTCACTCTTGACTTGTGTCCTTCCAACAACGTCCAAGCTTCACTTCCATACGTTAGAGTTGGTATCACAATACTGTCATGTAGTAACTTTTTCAATTCCATGCTCACTTCCCTGTTTCTTATCACTGCTTTCAAAGAACCAGCAACCTTTCTTCCCTGCTGTACCCTTTCAAGCACTTCACCCTCCAAACCTCCATCCTTACTCATCACACTACCCAAGTACTTAAACGTACTCACATTTTCCAATTCCTCACCATCCAACCTCGCTGTACATTCACTGACTTCATCTCTTTCAAAGACCATCACTTTACTCTTCCTTACATTCACCCTTAGATTCCGTTTCTTACACACTCTCCCAAACTCATCCACCAAGCCTTGCAGCTCCCCTTCGTCTTCACTCAACAACACAGTATCATCTGCAAACAACAGTACAGGGAGTTTACAAACAGTATCCTCTCTCACCGGGGCCACTCCAACATCCACTACCCTACCTTGTACCTCTTATATTACCCCATCCATGTACAGATTGAACAACCATGGAGACATGACACATCCCTGTTTCAACCCAACCTTCAAAGAGAAAAATTCACTTAGTTCACCATCCACACGCACTGCAGCCTTAGCACCATCATACATACTCTTCACAGCATTCAGCAACTTCCCATCTACTCCATATATTCTTAATACTTTCCACAATCTTAGTCTATCCACCCTGTCATATGCTTTCTCCAAATCCATGAAAGCCCCATACCACTTCTTTCCCTTCTCTAGAAACTTTTCCACTAGAGATCTAAGAATGAATATCTGATCTACACAACCTCTTCCCTTCCTAAAGCCTCCCTGTTCTTCTCCAACTAATTCCTCTGTTCTTTCTCTAACTCTGTCAATAAGTATCCTACTATACACTTTTCCTATTATACTAAGAAGACAAATGCCCCTATGATTACCACACACTTCTTTTTCCCCTTTTCCTTTGTACAAGGGAATAATTATACCTGACTTCCAATCCTCCGGGACTCTACCTTCCTCCCAGGCCAATCTGCACATCTTCCACATCCATTCTACTACTATCTCTCCCCCATACTTCAACATTTCACCACACATTCCATCAATTCCTGGGGCTTTCCCCAATTTAACTTTCTTCGTTGCTTCTACAACTTCTATCCTACTTATTTCTTCTTGTCTTCTCACCTCCCTCCTTCTCCCAGCCATTCCCCGGCCACTTATACTCGCATTCCATTCTACTACTATCTCTCCCCCATACTTCAGCATTTCACCACACATTCCATCAATTCCTGGGGCTTTCCCCAATTTAACTTTCTTCATTGCTTCCACAACTTCTATCCTACTTATTTCTTCCTGTCTTCTCACCTCCCTCCTTCTCCCAGCCATTCCCCAGCCACTTATACTCGCATTACTTCCATCCTGTATGTTCAACAATTGATTGAAAAACAAATGAATAAAAAAAAAATCCTTACACCAGATTACTGGTGTCCTCTGTTCATAAAATATCTGTAATAGTTAGACTTGAACAGCTGTAAGTTGAAGTTTGGAGGGTAACAACTCTGGGGAATCGAGTTCCAGGGAGATGCAGTTCGGTGAAGGAAAGAATTCTGATAGGCAGAAGTTTTGCAGTATGGCTGAGTGACATTCCAGTCATGAGCACAGCCAGATGCCCATGTAGCACGATGAAAGGCATGGAGAGGTGGCACAATGGACGCAACTTCGTCTGAGCATTTGCTATAAAAATAGCTGTAAAATAATTCAAGGAAGGCAACATTCCTTCTTGCTTGTAGGGGAGGTAGCTTATTAGTAATAGCAGGGTTATTAATAATTCCAACAGCTTTGTTCTGAATTTTGTCTAGTTGTATTAATGCAACCTCTCCACATCCATTCCACAAGGGTGAGCAGTATTCAAGCTAAGAGCGCACATGACTGTAATAAATTATAGCTAGCTGCTCGTCAGTGAAGAAGTTACGGACTCTGTACAATAATCCAAGTTTCTCTGAGGGGGTTTTAGCAAGTGATCTGACATGAGAGGTCCAGCTGAGGGCAATGTTAAGTGAGGCACCGATAGTTTCAATACTTTTGGAAATGGGAATATTTGTAGCACTGAACTTAATATACGATTCTGGCAAAACCTGTCTATTAGTAAATTGTATATATTTAGTTTTTAAATGAGACAAGGTTATTTTGTCCCCATTCACTGATCGTGGATGAATGTTGATTTAAAGAGATGGCTGTACTGAGTTGAAAGTTAGAGATATCAGACTTTGTAAACGGATGTCTGAGTGTGAATGAACTATGTAGTGTTGAGTCATCTGCATATGAATGGATGGGACTGTGGGTGACTGATAAGAGATCATTAATATGAACAAGGAATAGGGTTGGTGCCAGAACTGATCCCTGCGGCATGCCGGCGTTAACTGAGTGGAAATTGGAATATACATCATCCACTTTTACTCTTATTTATGTTGCTGAGATATGAGGAAATCAAAGGAACAAAAGAGTTTAGTCCATAGCAAGGGAGTTTGGACAACAGGGAACGGTGCCACACTCTGTCGAAAGCTTTAGAATTATCCAGGGCTGCTGCATGAGTTTCTCCATGTAGGTCAACTGATTGATGGATGGTATGAGTCAGGAGATTGAGTATGTCAATGGTGGATCTTTCTTGGCGAAAACCATATTGTCTGTCACTAATTAAGTTGTTGGATTCAAGATGTTTAACTATGTGCTTATTAATTACAGTTTCAAACACCTTACCAAGAGAAGATGTGACAGCTATTGGTCTGTAATCAGAGGGGTTTCATAACAAAAAGTACCTCAAGAAATCATTTAAACTATTAAAAAAAAAATGAATATATGTGTAAGGCACAATTTGAGAAAATAATATTCCAAGATGATAACACTAAAAAATTTGGACACGTGTTCAAAAGCTAAAACAACCATTGTCTTCTGAGAAAACCCAGTATGTTTACTGCATGACGCACGTAAGATGCACGTGCTCTTAGCCTCATTTTCAAAATGTAAACAATGGCTCTCTGCATAAGGTTCATCCAAACCTAGAGACTACAATCATACTGATAATGCATAAAAATAACGAAAAGTAGACTGAAAAAAGTAGACTCAACCCAAAACATTCACGTGACGTTCATGGACAAGAAAAGTTTCAGGCCTATATACAGCCTTTGTAACGTCTATCCTATCTCCCTTAGGTCGTGTGTATACTCTACAGTCAGTCTACCTGTCAAATTCGGCTTTTGGCCCAACCCGTCCCTATTATTGAAAAACTGTATAATTAGAGGTTTTGAATTTTTTTCCCAACATACCCATGGGCCCCGGGGCAATGCACCGGCTAACTCCCCCCCCCCCCCCGTCGAAGGGCCTGGAGAGAGAGAGAGAGAGAGAGAGAGAGAGAGAGAGAGAGAGAAAATGAGCTGCGTTGTGTGTTTGCTTGTCCTTCAATCACGCTCAAACCAGGGCCAGAGACCCCCAGACCCATATATATTATGAATCAGGGTGACTCAAGGATGGTTTTATGGGGTCAAAATTCAGATCTGGGTCATTTGAGGTCACCGGTAGAGTGTTCGCCTATTTGGCGATATATATGGACGATTCTCATGTGTTCTCTTTTCTAATCCCATGTCAGCAACACTGCAAATAATTAGGTAAAGAACTGTCCTTATATCATTTCTGCTTTATTCATTTAACTTCTTTTTAGCTGACGTTGCTAATTATGAGCAGTGATTGTCATTATTTGTCAGTGTTATAAAATATTATCCAAACTATTTTACATATGAGGAGCACGTTGCTGTATTATGATAATCGAATGTTTTGTCATGAGTGGCGAAATGAATCCTACTGGCTGGTGTTCGAACACATAACCCAGAAGACGAAAGTCTTCACACAACTGTTTGTGTGCTTCATTCCAGGGGCAACTGGTCTCCTACGGAATAAGCACTGCTTGCAGGTGCTGCTGCTGCCCCCTTCCGTCTCTGTGATTATTTTCTATCCCTGTAGTGGTAGGGTAACACGTGGTCCACCTGAACAACGACTGTTCTCCGTTATGCCTTCTTCCCGAAACCACCTAATCTACAGTACCTTCTACAGTTTGCTTACACCAAATGTTTGCATTATCTGACAGGAATTCTCTCTCTTTAAAACCAGGGGTTCCCATTCCAGAGTGGTTAATATCCACCCCCAGGGGTCGATGGGAGTATCCAAGGTGACGATAAATGGGGTCGATAATTGACTAGGGGTCAATAGGGGGTCGATGAATGATGGAGGGTCGATTGAGGATCAATCAATCCACTGGGGTTGAAAGCTGAAATGAGTACATGAAATTAAAATTTAGTACATCATTATCATGCAATAAATACGAATTATTGCGACATGATTTTTCTGTAATTTGTTTTTATCATATATTTTAGATTGACTTTATTGAAACGAGATGATATATTTTAATATTTCTATCATTAGCCAGAATCACATAACGTGACTACACCATTCTCTTTAATATGGATGAATTACTGCGATATTCTTTAGTCATGTGCACTGTTTTTACTAAAAACAGATAAACATAACGTCTTTACTGTCCACGTGAGATCATACAGTAACTCCCGTCCTGTCCACCTGCTGTATGTCTGTACCCCGCCGTTCGTGCCCCCCACCCTCCCTCTTGTCTCTCTCATCTCCTCTGACTCAGGAAGGATATACGTGTAGGTACGGGTAGTATTTCCTGTTCACTTCCCGAGCTGAGCGTACTGACCCCACCGCATACGTTCCCAGACTCTGGACTCTGGAGAGCCAATACTGTTTCAACACCCATAGCGATAGGAGTGGTGTCAACGAACATAACAAAGGTAATACAGCTGCTGATACGAAGAGGAAGTGCCTACAATATTCACAAGAATATTTGAAATTTGGATTCATCACTTCGTTTACCAGTGAAACAATACCTATGTGCCTGCTATATGAAAAGAGTTTCAGTAATGATGCCACAAAACCTGCGAAGATGAAAACCACCTTCAAAGAATTCACTCTGATGTGAAAAAACGAAGATCTTGATTATTTTAAGGGACTGAAAGAAAAAGAAATTGGCCAATTTTATAAACATTTTTTCAAACTACCTGTCAATGTTGATAGCGCAGAAGTACTGAAGGCATCATACAGTATCTCCCTCATTATATCAAAGAAAGGAAAATCCCTCACAGTTGGCTATATCATAATTCCAGCAAGTAAACAGGTGATTGAAACTGTTATGAAGAAATACTTTCAGCCTCTCCTAAAATGTCTGCCATTAGTGTAACGACGAACTGATGAGATGGCCGATGATGTGGGGAAAAAAACTTTGACATCTGAGCTTCAGCACACTAAGTTTTATGTCCAACTCGACCAGTCAGCTTTCGAAAGTTCAGATATTCTTATGGGCTATGTCACGTATTACAGTCCAAGTTTAAAGTGCATTGTTGACGATTTTTTCTTTGCCAAGTATCTCAAAGCTAATTCAGAAGTTGAAACTATATTTTGGTGTTTCAAGGAGTACTTGGAGAAGCACAATATAGCCATCAGAAATAGTACTGGAGTGGCTACGGATGGTGCATCATCAGTGGTCTGCTGCTACAGAGGATTTGGCACTTTACTCGAAGAAAAGGTACCTGATGTACGTACTAGTCACTGTGCATCACACAGACACAATCTTGTAGCTAAGAAACAGTGGCGAACTGCATGATGCCTTGACAGTATCACAAAAATTAATAAAATCAAAGCACATCCACTCAGCTCACGATTGTTTGCAGTGCTATGTGAAAAGAAAGATGAAACTCTGAACCAATTACTTTTGCAGACTGAGGTTACGTGGCTGTCTAGGGGTGACACCTTGAAGACTTGCAGACTTATTCAACTCATCTGTGCAGTTTCTAACATCACTATGTGAAGAGTTAAAAAAAAAAAAAGTTTTAAAATTCTCCGTTCTATTTGGCAGACCTTTATTGAAAATTTAATATGGTACAGAAATGTGTGCATGGTTAAGATGTGACGATTATTCAGGCCAGAACAACTCTATTTGGCTTCCAAGCCAAAAGAAGCTTATTCAAAGCTTCATTGGCACGTAGAAAATTTCAGTATTTTTTCAAACTTACGGTAATTGTTAGAAAATGGAAACATTTTTGATAGCGGCTTGGAGATATGCAAAACACACCACGGTAAATTAAAGGAAGACTTTTAAGTATAATTTGAGAGCCTGGAGAAAATGCACGTGCCTGACTGAACTCTTACACCCTTTGATTTGGAAATAGGAAATGCTGAATCTGACTTTCAGTTTCACGAAGAACTTGTAGAAATGACTACAGACCTAGAACTAAATGCATTGTTTAGAAATAAAAGCCTCAGTGACTACTGGAACAAGGCGAATACTGTTGCTAAATACCCCCTATTTTGTGCAGTGGCTGAGATTTTTACTTGCACTCTCAAGATCTTACTTGGTTGAAGCTGGTTTCAGCCATGCAAATGCATTACTAACAAAGTAGAGGAACAAAATGAACCTTGAACGGCACAGTGACTTACCGGGTACGGCTAAAGCTCATCAATCTCCAACCAGTTATCAGAGCCTTTGCTGATGCTCAGCAGAAACATCTTTCCCATTAACCCATTAGCTTCCAGAGTTCCTGTGTGAGGGATTTTACCGAATGGGTACTAAGCGTACCACCCTCTGCCTGTCGGCTCAGTCGCGAAGCTCATAGGTCCCTGCCCCGGGGGTCTCTTCTTTATTAACTTTTAAAATGCTCAGTTCTGACCTCAGCTGAAGACACTGGGAGGAAATGGGTAAATGATACTAAAATTTTCGGGAAAGAAAGTATGTTAAATCTTTTGCATTTATAATATTTAAATATCGTCTATTTTTTATGAAATCCCTTGTTATAATAATAATAATAATAATTATAATAATAATAATAATAATAATAATAATAATATTTATCTATATACTTAGGCTACTTCCCCCAAGGAAAGGGATGTAGCCGAGACAGGACGACACACTCCCATTTTCTCATCCATTCAAACACATTCATTCGCATCTTAGCACCAAAGGGGAGAAGGGACAGATCCTCACCGCACCACACCGCACAAGGGTCAACTGCGCAGTGCAATCAGGGACATCCGCAGCAGGGCCCGACAGCAGAGTTGGTTTACCCCTGCCACATCATGATAGACCCACCCCCTTACCCGCACCTGACCTGACTAGCTGATCAGACCAAATGCGGGAGAATATCCTCTCAGGGCTGCATAATCATTTATTCATTCGCAATTTCTCTCCAATTATTTCTGTCACGCACAGCCACTCTTCCTTGCTCAACAGACATCCCTCTCACATCCAGCGCTCTCTTCACACTGTCCATCCATCCGATTCGTGGTCTCCCTCTCAGCCTTACACCTCTCACATCAGATCTAGTTATCTTTTTCACCAATCGCTCATTATCCATTCTCTCCATATGCCCAAACGTTCACAACACCCTCTGCTCAACTCTGTCAGCCATCTCCCGAACAACTCCAGTTCTCCTTCGCACTTCATCATTTCGCACTCGATCAATACGTGTCACTCCACACATACTCCTCAGACACCTCATCTCCATCACATTCAAACTTTTCCTCTCTGCTAAACCCATATTCCATGTTTCAGCCCCATATAACACAGTCTGTACCACAACACCCTCATACAGCCTCCTCTTTACATCCATTCTAAGCGAATGACATCTAAACACCTTTTTCATTTCTCCTAGCACCTTTCTTACTTCATTCATTCTAAACTTCACTTCTGCATCTATTTTTCCATCCACAGCAACATGTGACCCTAAATATTTAAAACACTACCTTCTCAAGCAACTCACCATTCAAAACTATATTCATCCCCCTACCATCTACCAACCTAGTACACTTCATCACTTTACTCTTATTCTCATTTACTTTCAATTTCCTCCTTTCACACACCCTTCCAAACTCCTCTACCAACTATCTCAATCTCTCCTCTGAATCAGCCACAAGTGCAGTACCATCTGCAAACAGCAGCTGCTTCAGATTCCACTCTCCACCATCAACATTCACCAGACTCAGACCTCCACCTAAAACTCTTGCATTCACCTCCCTTACAACACCATCCATATAAATAATAAACAACCAAGGCGACATCACACATCCCTGTCACAGCCCCACTCTCACAGGAAACCAATCACTCACAGCATTTCCCACTCTTACACACACTACTATTTACGTAAAAACTCTTCACCCCTTTTAGTAACCTACCATCAAGTCCATACAATCTTAAAACAGTCCACAAAGCCTCCCTATCAATTCTATCATACACTTTCTCTAAATCCATGAATGCCCAAAACACATCCTTGTCTTTCGCTAAATACTTTTCATACACTTGTCTCACAGCAAACACCTGATCCACGCATCCTCTCCCTCTCCTAAAACCACACTGCTCATCACCAATCACTCCCTCTGTACCCTCTCTAACTCTCATAATTAACACTCTACCATACACCTTACCTACAACACTCAAGAGACTTATACCCCTAAAGCTAGTACATTCATACTTATCACCCCTGCCTTTATACAACAGGGCCACACAAGCACTTGCTCAGTCAATTGCCACCATACCTTTCTCAAAGCACATACTCAACAATCTTACTAACCAGTCAACAAGTCACTCCACCATCCTTCAGGCATTCCACAGCACGCCCATCCATACCTGCAGCTTGCCCTGTTTTCATCTCCTTTACTGCCTTCTCCACTTCCTCCTTCGTGATCAATGAATCATTCAACTCTCCCAACACATTTATTCCTTGCACCCTTCCATCCACCACAATCTCAGCCACCCTTTCCTCCTCCACATTTAACAATCTTTCAAAATACTCTGCCCATCTCTTCCTTACTGCATCCATCTCGATTAACATCCTTCCATCCTCTGCTTGTACTCGTTCTTCCTTCCCAGACTTTCCCATTCGCATCTTTTTCACCTCCTTCCAGAACATTTTCTTAATCTGTTGAAAATTCTTAGTCAGCCGCCTACCCCACCTCTCATCTGCTGCCACTTTAGCAACACGCACAGCCCTTCTCGCCCTATTCCTCTTTTCCTTATACCTCTCATATGACACCTCATCCTTCCTCTGCAGCCACACTTCATATGCACGTCTCTTCTCAGCCACAGCCATACTTTCTTCCTCACACCACCATTCACTTCCTTTTCTTACACCACCACCCACACGTCTCACACCACACACTTCTTCTGCATGCCCCACCACAGCACTCTTAAACAACTGCCATTCCTCCTCCACACTGCCATTTTCCTGATCTTTCACTGCGTTCCACTCATTTTTCAATTTTTCCTGATACTCTATCATTTTCTTTCTTTTATCCAACTCACTTTCAAACCTCCCTGCCACACCTAACCCTCCTAGCTCTCACCCATCTCTTACCTACTCTTAACTTTCCCTCCACCAGGTAGTGGTCAGATATACCTTCACCCACCCTCCCCTCTCAGAACTTTCACATCTAACAATCTTCCTATTACATTCCTGGACACAACCACGTAGTCCATCAAAGCTCTATCAACAACACCTTCCACCCTCCTGTCTCACCCATGTATACTTATAAATATCTTTCTGCTCAAAGAGCGTATTTCCAATCACCATCTCTCGCTCACCGCACATCCCTATCATTCGTTCCCCATTTTCATTTCTTCCAGGCACACCATGCATACCAACTACATCTTCAAATGTTACATTTCCCACTCTAGCATTTAGATCTCCCATCATTACCACATTCACATTCGCTCCAAAACTCTGCACACTCATCAACATCATTCCAGAAAGACTCTCTCTTCCTCATCCCTTTCACTACCAGGCCCATATGCACTCACAAACACCCACAACTCACGTTCAAATTTCGCTTTCACCCAGATCAGTCTCGATGACACCTCCTTCCATTCAATCACACACTGCTGTACTTCCGGACTCACTAATAAGGCCACAACTTCTCTTGCCCTTCCTCTATCAACACCTGACAATCTTCCATTCACACTTCCAAACATAGACTCACCCTTCCCTTTCATCTTCGTTTCACTCAAAGCTAACACATCCAACATTCTTCTCACAAACATTCTCCCAATCTCGTCCCTTTTAGCCTCAATCGTACTACATCCACGCACATTCACTGACCCAATCTTCAGGGTACGGGGATAACTCAATCCCCCATCCCTTTCTCTTGCCTGTCTCTTTTTAGGAGCTAAAAAACAGAGGAGGGGGTCCCTAGTCCCCTCATCCCCCCGCTTTTAGTCGCCTTTTACGACACGCAGGGAATACGGTGGCAGTATTCTTCCTAACACAACCTGGCCGCAGAGTAGTAGTACCACTCCATAGTGTGGAGGGCCGTGAGAGGACAACGTGGAGGTCTGTCAGATCATATAATTGTGGTATGCAAGATCAAGCTGAGAGGAGTGAGGTGGATCAGGAGAGAGAGGAGCAGTCAGGGAGAAAGACTGAACGTTAAGAAGCTGAGAATCAAAGAAATGGTAGATGATTACAGGACCAAAGTACTGTAGTGGAGGGGTTAGAATCAGTGACTTGGAATGAAATGGATCTAGGCAGCCTGTGATATGCATATAGGAATTGCTTATTTAGGAATGCTAAAGCGGTGTGTGGTGTGGCAAAGAAGAAAGGTACGGCATATTGAGATGATGAGGTTAAGAGAGCAGTGGAGGAAAAGAGGAAGAAGTGGCTAAAGTGGTTAGAGGACAGGGGTTAAGTTGAAATAAGAACTGAAAATACTGAGAGCAAGAATCACGTAAAAAGACTCGTGAAGAGGAAAAAATGGATGTTAATGATGATCTAGGAGGAAAAATGAATGCAAACTACTCTGAAAATAGGAAGTTATTCTGGAAAGAGGTGCGAAAATGTAGAAGTAAAAGCGGAAAGAAATGTCATGGCGTGAAGGATGTAGGTGGTAGATTACTAACCCATGGGGATGAAGTAAGGACCGGATGGAAAGTATATTTTGAAAGCCTGATGAATGGGAAAAGAAAGAGAGCAGATCGGCTGTTTTGGGGGTGTGCAGAGGAGTGCAGTGCCAGGAGACGTGACACCAGCACAGATGAAGAGTGCTGTGAAGTGGCTGAAAAATGGGAAAGCAGCTGGAATTGATGATGTCTATGCAGAGATGATAAAGTGTAGTGGAGAGAGTGGAATGAAGTGCATATTGGAGACATGTAAGAAGTCGATGAATAATCTGTGCCAACAGAGTGAAAAAAGGCTGTGATTGTACCCCTGTACAAAAATAAAGATGAGTGAAATGAGTGCAAGAATTATCGTGGCATAAGTTCATTGAGTGTGGTAGGGATGGTATATGGAAGAATTATTACAGAGAAAGTAAGAGAGAATGTCATAAATCCTAGTGAGTGATGAACAAGATGGCTTTATGAATGGCAGTCTGGAATTGGTGAGAGAGTTCAAATTAATGGGTACAATGACAGAAAAGAGAGGAAAATGCAAAAGAAGTGGAAAGCAGAGTGACACTAGGAAGAAAAGTACCTGGTGCAATGAAAGCCATGATAAGAAACAGAGGCTTGAGTGTTGCAGCTGCACGAGGCTTACATGAAGGAGTGTTAGTGCCAACTTTAACATATGGATGTGAGAGACTATGGTGTGGCATGAAAATGAAAAGTCAAGAGTAAGAGCAGTGGAGATGGGACTGCTGAGGAATGTACGTGTAGTACAGAGGGTGGATAGGATACGAAATACCGTGATTCGTGAAAGATGTGGAGTGAGGAAGCCGGCAGAGACCAGAATCGAAGAGAGTGTACTGAGATGATATGGTCATGTGGAGAGAATGGATGACAATAGAGTGGTGAAAAAGGATTATATGAGTGAATCTGAAAGGAGGGAGGAGGCAAGGTAGGCCAAGAAGAAGGTGGAGAGATATGATGGATGAGTGTGTGAGGACGAGAGGTTTGGAAATCGATGAGTCTAGGGAACTGACAAGAGAGCGAGCTGGCTGGATGAATGTTGTGAGAAGTGCATGATCAGGGATTTGGCAACCCTTTTTAAAGTGACAGCGTCCGGACTGACTTTGTCGGATAAGCTTGTATGAAGCTTCAAAACGTGGTGAATGTTTTTGGCGAATCCGATAGAGTCAGGATTCCGGGGGCTTGAATGATAAGTGAATGGAAGCGTGGCCCATTGGACTGGGCAAATTTGGGCTGTCTGGACATTGCTACTCCTCACCCTGGCCTAGGGTGGGAAAGGAGGTCCGGATGATGATGATGATGATGATTACGATGAATTAAAATAGTATGTATTAAATTATTTTCATATCATAAATGCTTAGAAGTCAATGAATAGTCTAAAACCGGAAGAAGCGGTCGATGAGCTGACGAGTCTTGGGACCCCTGCACTAGCTAAAGTAAGATCATGCCACCTCTCATTTCCCTAGTAACTGGAAGCATGTTGCTTTCCCACTCCATATCCAGATATATACTAGGTCTGCTTGACGTTTTGTGGTAAGCTGGTAGAAGTAACGGCCAGGCGATCATCACCCGAACATTTCGTCCTTCGGACTCAGCAATTTTCGTGAATCGATGTTAAGGCTTCAGTATTTTCTGGGCTCATTTATATCGTAACCCAGACAGCAGCAGATGTTCTTGAGGAAGCAAAGCTAGCCAACCACTATTATGCATCCGTGGTAGAGCTCTCATAATGTTTCACGTGTTTTGACATGATCGTCGGACAAAACTAGGACACGACTTGCCTTTGTACAATACGTCTCGTTTCACTGAGCACTTTCTTGACAGTATATCCTATTCTTCTTTCGGAACTCTGGACAAATAGGTAGCAAAATGCCCTGTAGTTCTAATGGACCCAGGATCGAATCCCGGCTGGAACAGTGAACAGTTTATGGATTTGAATTTTATTAAAGCAGACTTTACTGATTTACCAGAAGACCCTCTGACATGTCACAAAATATCCCTGCTATACCAATACACCAGCCCTGCAGGAGACAGCCCTAGCATGAATTCAATACGGACGGTGGGTATCAGCGCCGCCGAAGTGATGACGTGTGGAGATGTGTAGTATGTAGGAGGACTACTGCGCGTTGGGAACTAGATGTGAAGCTTATGCCTAGAGCCGGACACATCACAAAAAAATAGAACACTTTGAAATAATTTACTGATGAAAGAATAGGAATATTGCTCCGTGTACCAAGAATTCGTAAAATTCTGTAAATGGATTGGTTGTACAAAAAACACCATCCTCTCTCGTTTGCTCCTTCCTTCTGTCCATCACACCTTTCCTCGTTACCCCATTACCCACGTTTTGTATTCATAATATATTCCCCCAGCCCACCCTCCCATGCCTTCCTGTAATACTGTAAATTCCTTTTAGTGCATTGACTGCTAGGACTTCTGTTGACTGTAAAACAGTCGTCTGAGATGGGAAAATTACTATGCCAGATTGTCTAACAGTGGCATAAATAATGTTCCAGATCATCCGGACTTGGTTTAGAATCCCTAGGCATTCCAGTGACAGAGAAAGCATTGCTCGAGACTTTCCGTTTTTAATCGCCAGGGCTGCCCTTAGCTGAGCAAAATCTTCTGGAGTTAGCCTCAGTCATACATCAAAGTGCAACAACTGCAGTGATTTTGTAAAAGCGCCATTGTGATATCTACTCCATCACTACTTCACTTCGTATATATAAAGGTTTCAGGTACTAAAAATGGGATGCAGAGGATCCCTGACTTTCGCCATGAGTGTAAAACCATACCATCTTCTGTCGTCCTCACCAAACCCTATTCCACAACACTCACCAACCGCCGGCACGCTTTGGTGATTTAGTTCTCATTGTGTGCTGGTAGGGTTTAAGAAAGAACTCAAGGAAGCGACCAAACGAGATAATAAGGAAGACAAATGTAGCTCAATGTATGACAGTGATTGTAAAGAGTCCAGACAGCACTCGAAATTTTGAAGAAACTAATTTTATACGGGATGAATTATATAATATGAAAAGAGGATACGATTCCTAAATGTAAGAAGAGAAAGAAAGTGCGTGGAATGTAAACGAAGATGAAGAGACTGACTAGTGAGGAAACATAAGGTAAATAAAAACGATGATCTATTCGGGGTGAATGAAAACGAATGGAGTTAGAAGACATAAATGGTGGCTGTTAGTTGAGCGTCAAGAGAAATGGGTGTGAGGAAAATAGTGAACGGCTGCAGAAAGTTGAGGGTTCAGAGTTGTTGTTGAGGCACCAGTGCCATCTGCATGTAAATTAGTGGACTGTGTGCTGAAGTTTTTATCTGCAGTCTACCATTCTCCTTTCGGGATTAAGGAGTTCAGCTGAGGACATTCATATAATCGGAGAGCGGAGTTGTATAGAAGACAGTTTATTAATTATATATTATTTTCCACCTGTTTTGAAAGCCTACATGTGAGCCTTTCAGTAATGAATAGCTACGAACAATAGCCGTTAGCGGTGTAATACTAAGAATATTCAGTGTCATTACTATTATTCAGTAAGGCTATGTTATTACATATCCTAATAGTTTCAGCACCATTTTCACTTCTCCGAAAATACAGTGAAGGAAACGTGAAATTATAATCAATATTATGGTTCAGGTTAATCACTAATTTGAATGTGTCCTTAATAATGCATGTGAGATTTTTTGAAGATTAATAATTTTTAGCTAAGAAGGCCCACTATTTAGAGATAAAACATCAGAAAGACTGCTACTGTCTAATTAGGAAATTCATGGATAAAAACTTAGAATTGTAACCAGTCAGAATGTAGGAGTCGTGTGTGTGATTATTTAAATCCTAAATTCTAAATCCCTGTTTCATCATCATCTTCACCATCATCATCATCATTAGAATCATCATCATCATCATCATTGTCATCATCATCATCATTATTTGTACAATAATGGACCAGTGTCTGACTGTACAAGGGTTTATTCAGCTACAGCCTCTAGAAGCGAGGACTGATTTTGATGAAACTTTACAAGCACACTCTCTAGATTTTGTATAAACTGATTTTAGTTTCAAAGTTCCGAAAAAAATATATATTCAGTCTGCGAAATTCTGATAGTTACCTCTCAGTAGTTAGTTTCTTATAATGGAATCAACGGATCCAAGTCCATTTTTTCAAGCCTTACCACATACTATTTCATTCACACACCTTTAGATTATCTGAGTTAAAAAAAAAAAAAACATGGAATGAGGGGACAATCGCGTGAATGCCGCCATTAGCAGCCATTGGAAAGTAGGCTAATATTATTAAAACTTCCCACATGCCTGTGGGAAATTTTCCTGTCATTATTATTATACAATGATTATTATTATTATTATTATTATTATTAATATAAGTTCTTTAAAAAATGCGATATTTCAAAGGCTATTCGGCTAAGTGTCTTCAAACTTGCTCAACCGAGTCGGACAGTTACCACTTCTTTTCTCCAGATAAGGTGGCGTTCCATCAATCGGATCATCGTACATTATCTAGGACACAGAAAAATGAGTCAGCTACTTCAACAAGGAAACTGAAATTTTACTACAATACTGCCTTAAGGCGGCCGCGATGTGAAAAGGAGCTTAGTTCTAATCAGTTGATTATTCTCTGAGATCGCCTGGGGTTAAACATTGGAACTTTTCTGGATATTCCGGATGTCACATAATTTTCCATAAAGGATTAAGCTAGAGCCACCAGACTTGGTGGACTTTTGAACTTCGATGCCCTGTGGTGACTTGTGCACGATCAGTGATCTTGACCCTAAGGTCCCTTTATAGTTTGGTTTCCAGCAGGCAAGCGCCGCGGAAAGTTTTTCTTTATCAAATTGTCCGTGGACATTTTTAAGGTGCTCTAGTTAAAACTTCCCACATCCCTGTGGGAAGCTTTCTTGTTTTTGCCATTGATAATAATAATAATCACAATAATAATAGTAATAATAAAGTAATAATAATAATGGTGATGGTGATGATGATGATAATGATGATGATGATATTATTATTATTATTATTGTTATTATTGTTATTACAATTTTTATTATTTTAAAATTGCAATATTTCAAAAGCTATTTGTAACAGAACCTTCAAACTTGGTCAACTTATTAGGACAGCTGTCCGTTTCTTGTGGTCAAATATGGTGGCAATCCGTCCATTGGATCTCCAGATATAATCCGGAACACAGGAAAAGTGAGTCAGGCAGGCTAGCTCAAGAACCGCTAAGTGAGGGAGCTGAATTTTACTACAATATACAGTAGTCTTAAGGCGGATGCAGTGCACAGTGGAGTATGGTACCAATAAGGTTGAATTTTCTCTGAGATCGCCTGGGGTCAAAAATTGGGACATTTGCAGACATTCTGGATGTCACCTAATTTTCCATGAAGGATGAAGGCTACAGCTGCCCAACTTGGTTGCCATTTTAGACAGAAATGACTCAAGGTGACATGCACAAGATTAGTGACCTTGACCTCACCTTGGGTCAAAAATTGGGACTTTTCCGATTCCAGATGTCATCTAATTTTCCATGAAGGATTATAGCTACAACTACCAAACTCTGTGGACTTACAGACTGTGATGACCTAAGGTGACTTGCACATAGATAATTGACCTTGACCTCAAGGTCTCTGTATAGCTCGGCTTCTAGTAGGCAATGGCTGTGGGAAGTTTTTATCAAAATTGTCTTTGGGCAGTTTTATGGTGTTCTAGTAATTTTTAACCTTACTTACTTTCTAAATGCAACATTTTAAGGGCTATTTGGCCAAGAGCCTTCAAACTTTGTCATCTTACTTGGACAGCTATCCGCATTCATTGGCCAAACTTGGTGCCAATTCGTCAACTAGATCTCCGGATAACTATTGGAATACTGAAACGTGAGTCACCCACGTTATCTCAAGAACCTGTTATGCTGGGAAGCTGAATTTTTACCTCAGTATAGCATTAAGGGTGACGTAGTGTAAAATGGAATATGGTTATAATCGGTTCATTATTCTTTGAGAGTGCCTTGGGTAAAAAACTGAAACTTTTCTGGATATTCCAGATGTCACTTAATTTTCCATGAAGGATTAACACTAGAGCCACCTAACTTCCTAGGCTTATAGACTGTTATGACCCAAGATGACATATACAAGGTCAGTGACCTCTAGGTCCCTTTATAGTTCGGTCTCTAGTAGCCAATGGTTGTCGGAAGTTTTTCTTTATCAAAATTTTCCTTGGACAATATTACAGTGTTCTAGGTAATATTTTATTATTATTATTATTATTATTATTATTATTATTATTATCATTATTATTATTATTGATATCATTATTTGTAATATTATCAGCTTCAAGAGGCGGTAGATTGTTAAACAGCAACTGGAAATCGCAAAACTAGGATTGATCAAGTGAGTGTCCGTTGAAATGGGTCATACATTCATTCTCTTATCAATCCAGCCTTAGAAATTTTGGGCATTATATCACAAGCATTGCCTGTATATTCATGAACATTTAATTCGTCTATTGGAGTCACTAATCAGTACTTTTCCTCCCACGATTTCCATTCATATCCAGGTGTGTAGTGCTGTAGGTGCTCACTGGGGCGCCACTCGATCGTCTCCAAATTGGTAAATCTTTTTTTTTTTTTTTTTTTTGGGGGGGGGGGAATCTTCCGACTGATAGTTTAATAGAACAAAAGTGTTCAGTATCAATATTCGAATAATGTCGGTAGGATTTAATGACTAAATAGTAACTTACATAATCATACCTTTAACGTTTTAAGGTAAGTAAATTGTCATTCTGCAGGATCTGTCAGTAACCATGTGAACAACACAGCAGTCGTGTGTGTGTGTGTGTGTGTGTGTGTGTGTGTGTGTGTGTGTCACTCGAATTATACACACTGATTCTCACCGAGACATTGTATATATCAACATATCTATCAATATATATATATATATATATATATATATATATATATATATATATATATATATATGTGTGTGTGTGTGTGTGTAAAGAACATTAATACTATCTGTATGCACCAATTTGAAATGTCAATCCCCGTTATTCGTCAAGAATTTCAGTCCCATCACCCAAGCACTAATATTAAACACACCTACACACACACACTGACTGAACGCGTGCTTGATGATTTAAAGGGAAAAGCATGAAAGAGAGAGAGAGAGAGAGAGAGAGGGGGGGGGGGAAGAGCTTTCCTGAAGCAAAGGTGCAAATGTTGCTGCATAATTATGGTCTGTTGCATTAACCCATTCAGTATGTCGACATCTTTTTTATTATACTCTTGTTATTATCGGACAGTTTTGTTGACCCTATATCTCATACCATTTAATCTGGCCAGGCATGTATGGCAACACTGTTCCTGCCGAGATTCTGATTGGCTGGAGGTGTTTGTTCGATTTCGTTGTTGCTTAAACAGATACTCTATTATCAGATGTGATACTGAGTGACAATACAATCGTCAAAAGCAATGAGAAATCCATTATGTACTTAACAACGATGAAATTTTCATAGGAAGATAGAGATATGAGTCAATAAAGTAATATAAGAGTCCAAGTCAAGGTCAGCATTGGAACAATTCTTTTACATCTCTGACACTTCATAATAAAACAGAAAATTAATGAAACCTTATTAATCTGAGCGTTGGTATAACACACATGTAAATTATAAGATCAGTCTGCACCCTTATATCGTGCCACAACTCTGAATAATTAAATATTTTAATTAAAGACGAGTTCTGTGGGGAGGGAGGTTTGAAAAAATCGCGAAAATCAAAGTAGGCTAAAGGAAAACTATTTCATTACATCTCCTCTATTATCACAGTACGGACTGATCTTAGAATTTGAACGTGTTGTGCCAATGCTTAGATTAAGCAGGTTTCCTCAATTTTCTGTTAAATTACGGAATGTCGGAGATATAAAGGAATTGTTCGAATGCTGACCCTGACTTGGACTGTTAAAATACTTTGTTGACTCATATCTCAATGTTCCTACGGCAATGATTATCAGTGTTGTTACGTATATAACAAATTTCTCATTGCTCTTGATGATTGTATTGTCGACAAACTCAGTATCACGTCTGATAATAAAGAGAGTATCGGTTTAAACAACAACGAAATCGAACAAACACCTCAAGCCAATCAAAATCTCGGCGGGAACAGTGTTGCCATACATGCGGTAAGACATATAGCGGGCAGAGAGAGAGAGAGAGAGAGAGAGAGAGAGAACAAAATCAGGTTCCCTGGTGAAGGCGGTCGAGCGTAATGTCATCATCCTCTTTAATGAACCTCATAGTAAATTAATGACTTGAAAAATCGTTACCTTCGTTAACATTATGCAATCAATATGATTTAATGAGCAGAAGTAATAAAAATAACTCTGTAACACTTAATGCATTATGGCTGAGAATTATGAAGAAAATTGTGGGGCAGTAATTGTGGGATGTGAAAACAGGACTTACAGAACTGTTTACAGACAAGTTTTCGTCAAGCTGAAATATTTGGTGGACCATTGCAGCACACAACGGTCGCGTCCCACGATGGGTTACATCACTGGCATGTGGTAACTCGGTTTCCACGGTTGCCAGACATGGGGTGATCTAAATTAAGGTTATCTGGGGTCTGTGTGACATGAAACAGAGAAAATATAGTCTAGGTACAAATAGCTTTCAACTCAGATGCGGGAGATAGGGTTGTCACATCCGTATGTCAGTACTAAGACCCTCACTGGAGCTCAAAGTTGCGCTGGGAACAAGTGGGTATGTGTCCATCTTTCCTCCTATCTTCGTTATGTAGTTATTGTTGTAATACATGTGAAAGGACTGAGTAGCTCAATGACCATGCAGGATTTCTCTCTCTCTTTAAGTGCATTAATGAATATGAATTGTCTCTCAACACTCAAACACACTAATTTAGAACCAACAGTTGAGTCCGTGTAAACCATGAATGTTGTATAACAAAATTCCTCCACGGCGAACCACCGGCACATTAATGATTCTGGCAACGACCGTCAGCATATCGAGTGAGGAAAGGATAAGGGCTACTGTCTAACACATTGAAGTAAGGCTGCCAATAATCCTCCGCTGTTACCACCCTTTCTGACTTGTAAAAGTGGATTCCAGCTCTATTGTATCCGACTGTAATAATCATTAATTAAGTAACTGAGCCGTACATGCAATACCTCACTTCCTCCCTCCCTGCTCTCCTTCGTTGTGTTCCACTTTTTTGGCTCCATTGCAGCTGCATGTGGGTAATGATGTATGCACGAGATTACCTTGTTCTCCTGATAACGTGTACAATCTATTCACAGCAACTCAGGTATGAGGTCGAAGAATGAGCCTTCCCCCCCCCCCATAGCGTATGCTCATTACACAAGCAACAAATTATTCTTACAACAATGTATTTAACCTATTGCATTATGCAGCATCTGTGGATCTGAAAATTAACACTAAAATTGTCATATTTACCTGTGAGCAACAGTTATGCTCTTATATTACACTGTCGTTTACACTGCAGAGCGGCAAAACAAGAGAATAAAAACTCATCTGCATCATTTAGAAAAAACTGTAAATGATAAGAGGATCCATGGTCTTCACCACCCTCTACTTACTCATCTCAGAGAGTACAGGATGACATTTTTTCTCCTGTTATTCAAAGGATAAATTTTGTGGTTAACCACTGAAGTGTAACACTTTGCTCATCTAAACAAAACCGTGTGCCTGCCACC
Source organism: Coenobita brevimanus (assembly GCF_032717465.1). Taxonomy (NCBI): domain Eukaryota; kingdom Metazoa; phylum Arthropoda; class Malacostraca; order Decapoda; family Coenobitidae; genus Coenobita; species Coenobita brevimanus. The sequence goes on along the minus strand of NC_137008.1, from coordinate 8,928,881 downwards.
CAGTGCTGAGCCTTATGAACATAGTAATACATCAAGTGCGTGGATGGATGACTTCCCTAGTACCAGAAACCATCATGGTATTTTTCCTACCTTCCTGTTTTATATTTATTTCTGGATCCATCTTCGCCCAGTCTGTTACTTGCAGATGGAAATTTGACTTGATATAATGATTATGAAAACAAACACCGTTTCCTTCATTATACATGACTATTTCTTTAAAACCCTGCTAAGAAAGTGAATGCAGCTTAAGTCCTTCACTTCGAAGGACTTTGCTTTTCATCATGTCACCTCTAGACCAACATACAGGGGATTCAGTTAAAAAGATCTTTTGTAGGGCAGAAACCAAAGAAACCTGTACAGCACCTAACATTTCCAGTTCCAGTAATCACTTCCACGCCGATTTCATTTGTCCAGCATTTGCAAGAATCAGTAAGAGAAGACTTTACAGGGTTGATGAGATTAACCAAAGAATAAAAGACAGTGATTCATTTCTGGTGTATGCAACTGAGATGCCATTGTATGACCATGGATTTAAAAATAAAAAGAGAATCAACGCACCCTCACCACGTTATATATTAAAAACTAGACTTTGTGGCTTGGTGTGTGTATGAGTGAATGGCACACACACACACACACACACACACACACACACACACACACACACACACACACACACACACACACACACACACACACACACACACACACACACACAAAAGATATCAATAAAAATAAACGTTGCTTTGGTGTAGACCATATTTTTATAACCCGAAACAATCACTGGATGGGATTAAATAAGCATGTTTTCTCCTGCTACTGGTAGCACCTCTGAAGCAAGTGACATCATCAGTACCTCTAGTTGTATAACCACTATGTCAAAGATTGTCACATCTTAGTGTAATTCAGATTTTTCTACACAATCTGGCTATAAAATGAAGATTTGTGTTTACAAAATACCTGCAAAACTAAACATCTACACATATTAGTCCTTCACCTTCCTCTAGGTGATCCCAGATCTTCAGCCCCCATCCATGAGGTTATGTCTATACACATCACAGTTGGGCTTGGGTGCGGGGGTGGCGGATGATATGTATACATGCAATTGTCTTCCTGCCACCGTTTGAACTGGCTGCCATTTCATCCTGCCACCAAAGGGTAGGGAGGGAATCCCTACACTCCACACAAGCCAGAGTCAGTCTGTCGCGTGCCTTTGCCACGTGTGCAATGCTTCCTTCAGGTTCCTCTTCATCCAAAACCGTCCCCACTGCCCTTAGCCAATTGCATCATCCACCCCTGCCAAGCCTCTTTCCAAGGATACTAGGAAAGGGCTCACTGAATATGCCATAAGAGGTGCCTTTGACGTCAATGTCTCTAGTTTATCTTGTAATGGATATGTTATCACGTTGAAAGAGAAGCCATAGTTGTTGCCACACTCGCATACATGGGCACATCTGGTTTTCGCAGTGAAAATTATTCATCACATCATTACTCATTGAGGGAAAGACCTACAGACCTGGGGGTACTTTCATTCACAAGAAGATGAGTTGTTGAGCAATATGGTTTTTAATTTGTTTCTCTAACTACCATACTTTCTGAGATATTAAATTGTGAAAACAGGCTATTTTTGGAGAAATGCCCATAGTGAGAGATAATCGTCCTATTTAACCCTTCGTTAGTCAGGTGGGGTGTTTGGTACCCCAAAATTTTTTAAAAGCTCATATTTCCAAGCCAGTAATTGGAATATTTCTCTCTGTTCCATTATTCTCCTGATTCAGTGAGGGGAGGGAGCACGTGGATTGGTTTAGTCCTGCCTCTGCTGTAGTGAGAGAAGGGGCACTTTTTCCCTCCCCTGGGGTGTCCAGTCACCCCATCAAACTAACCATTTAGATCATATTGTGATATAAATTGGTTTGTTATCTTATTTTTGCATATTGTTTATCATTATACTGATTTTAAAAACCACAAAATGTATTTTCCTGCGCGTGTTAACCTGACAAATGAGATATGGGTCTATTTGTAATTTTTTTACTGCTATTATAATTTATTGTATTTTATTATTATAAATTAATAGGCACCACCTACAAGGCATTCAGTCTTTTCATTTCTGATTGCAGAGATATGCTGAAGCGGCAGTATATATATATTTTACATGTTAGTGTAGTAGGGTGTTGTAACACCCCACTGGACTAAACACGTTTGAATACCCCACAGGACTAACGAAGGGTTAAACACCTGACGCCCCCATTCACTACATTTACTACAGTCAGACCAGTTATTTAGCTTGCAGTTAGTCTGGTAAAGTACCAATTGTTTTGATGGAGAAAACCAAAACCACTTACGATCTGAATATGAGATTTTCCTAATCTCAGAAATAGCAGAGACATTATAAATGTTAAATGACCTAAACAGAGAAAGTAGGGCTAAAGATGAACCAGAGTAAAACTAATGTTTAATCCAAATACAGCAAAGAACGCCATCAGAATAAGCAAAGAAATTCCTGAAGATGTCGAGGAGTTAAATTTTGGGGGGTAGATACTAAAACTAAAGAACGACCATAATAGCGACATAAAAAGATGAATTCCAACTGGATGGGAAGCTTTCGGTGTACATAGAGACATCATGAAAAGTAGCATGCCAATATGTATGCAACGAAAGGTAGGTAACACATGTAGAAATCCAGAACTGATGTACAATTGTGAGACCTGGAAACTGACAAAATCCCAGGAAAATAAACTATTCCGTTTCCCAAAGAGCAATGGAAAGGTCGGTATTAGGAATATATTTGAGAGACAGGAAAAGATTTATATATCTATATCTATGTATTTATGTATCTATCTATATCTATCTATCTATCGCTCTCTCTCTCTCTCTTTATATGTATATATATATATATATATATATATATATATATATATATATATATATATATATATATATATATATATATATATATATATATATATATATATATATATATATATATATATATATATATATATATAGCATGGAAGTGAAAAAGTTACTACATGACAGTATTGTGATACCAACTCTAACGTACGGAAGTGAAGCTTGGACATTGTTGGAAGGACACAAGTCAAGAGTGAGAGCAGTGGAAATGAGTTATTTAAGTGGAGCCTGTGGAGTCACGTGGAGAGACAGGCTGACGAATGAGGATATAAAGGAGCGTTGTGGTGTGGATGTGGATGTGATAGGAAGCGTTATGAGGAACACACTGAGGTTGTCTGGCCATGTCGAGAGGATGGAGGATGAAAGACAGACGAAGAGAGTGTATGTGAGTGGGGAGGAGAGGGGAAGAGGGAGGGTGAGGCCCAGGATGAGATGGAAGGATGGGGTGGAGAGGGATATGAGAGAGGGGGGTGAGTTGGGAGCAGGGCAGTGAAATGGCGGGCGACAGGGCGACTTGGAGGCGATTTGTTTGTGTCCACCCCAAACGGGATTGAGGCGTCTGGCAATATATATATATATATATATATATATATATATATATATATATATATATATATATATATATATATATATATATATATATATGGGGCCTCTGTGGTACAGTGGTAGAGTTTGCTCCGTACACAGGTGAATCAGGGTTCGCGCCCCGCCAGGGTAATAAACTTTGGGAGCGTTCACCCGCCCACATACTGCACTGGCGGACACAAGGGGTGCTGTGGTTGAACCAGTGTCACTTACTATAAAGTATACTTGCACCCAGTCGGATTGCGCGGGCCGATTACACTTGGTTCACAGACTACACACACATCCAAAGCCACTCCAACACTACAATTACACTTAAATGCACTTCTCACCCTACATACAATCTCTACCAGACAGCCTAAGCCACTTGGTAGAGATACATTGGCTGTATCGTCTCGACTTCGGTCGGGATAGGCCGGTCCTGCAGTGGATACTCAAATGGATGATGATGAAATATATATATATATATATATATATATATATATATATATATATATATATATATATATATATGGAGAGTGAAAGACTGAATAATAGCGTGAATCTAGCTGAAGTGGAGCGAGGCATAGCGAGGGGGGAGACCGAGGATGAGGTGGAGGGAGGGAGTTGAGAGGTATAGGAGGGGGGGGAGGGCAGTCAAATGGTGGGTGACAGATCTATTTGGAGGCATTTTGCCTGAGGCCATCCTTTGCAGAATAAGGGCCTTTGGCTACAATATATATATATATATATATATATATATATATATATATATATATATATATATATATATATATTACATTTTTTTTCTTATATCAGACATGACCGTATTTTTAGGTTGAGTGGTTCGAACTATCTACGATATGTGGAAACTTTGCTCTCCTTTTTTAGCAGACTCCTTTCATGAAAGTATTTGTACACGTTTCAGTATGAATAACAGCTAACTTAAGTTTGCGAAGGCATGTGTGTGTGTGTGTGTGTGTGTGTGTGTGTGTGTGTGTGTGTGTGTGTGTGTGTGTGTGTGATGATACAGACTGAAAAACCTTGTCAGCGTTTTTTGTAGTAATTTTGTGGAGATTCATCGTGGCACTTAATATTTGCAAACGTTTCCCACAAAAATGTTCTATGATAATTACGTTATGTATTAATGCCATAATTCATACTCATATGTATTTGTTTTCTCAGAACTCAAGATTTTCACATTATGAAATAATCGTTAACTAACAGCTCTCCAAAGATGGTTATTAAAGAATACCGTTGTAAGACGTGCATCACGGAATACTGAGTGATTTGATGAAATATTATGTTTGTTTTATTTATATTAACATAATTTACGATTGGTTACTGTATTGAGATTACATTCATTCATTATGTTTGTATAACTAATTCGCAGGCGAGTAAACGATAAAACTGTGTTAATTTGTATAGCACAAGGTTCATTCTCTTTCGTGAAAGATTAATTGACTTCATGGAGGATGCACATGTAATGTAAAGCGATATGCATGAACATTATGTAGGTTCTGAAACTGTATGAATTACTCCGGCATTAGTACAATCCTTTCAATCTGATGAGTTATTCTTTTTTTCTGTTCTTGCTATCACCAGAAAATTTTGTTCAACTTGGGACAAACCCCTACTAGTGGAGATGTTGAACGCAATAAGTAACCCCTCTAGTTCGAAAAATCTCTTCTAACCTGAATAAAAATATTAAGCGAAAGTAAATAAATAAATAAATAAATAAGCTATGTCATCGGACTGGAGGGGCAGGGGTAATAACAATGAAATAACTCGGTCATGAAATACAATTGTTATACAGACAGAACCACGCCGTTATGTGACGTGCACAGAAAGACAGTTTACTGTGCTTCAGTTATAATTCAAGATGGGATTAGCAAACACAAATCGTATCTGACCAGAGGTTTGAGACTAGTCCCCTGGGATGTCACTATGTGCTAAAAAAGTCTACCTAGTTTTGCACTTTTAATCTGTAGGGGAGGGGAGAGGTGTGTTGTGAGTTAGTAACCTAATAGGCGAAGACTTGGAGTAACAGAATATGAACGTACTGTACATGTGTGGGATTATTAGTCTTCTTGCCCTGTCACTCTTATATTCTCACTTCCTCTCCCATGCGTTTTTGCTGTCACCAATCCCTCTCCAACTGTCCAACTAGATTTATGACCCGTCTCCTGATACACTGCATAGGGGCATTTCTCCACCTACATATAATTCCCCAAGAACCTATTTTCACCCCGTGGATAAATTTCCTCCATGGACTTACTTTCATCCTTGGAGCAGTGTTCCTTCATTAACCAATTTTTCCCTTGGACTATGTTCTGCATATGGTCCCTGGTTTGCCTCATGAACCCATTTTCTCCATAGATCAGTTATTCCTCATGAACCTACTCTCTCTCATGTACTTTTTTACCTCAGGGTCATATTTTCCCCATGGCCCTTTTCTCAATGGACTTGTATTCCCATAAATGTATTTTTCCTTTTGATTAGTTTCTTCCCTTGGAATTATTTTCATCATAAGCATATATTTTCCCTCCAATTGTTTATATTCATCATGGAGCTATTTTCCCCCGTGGGTCTATTATTCTTCCACTAATTATGTTCCTTATGAACCCATTTTCCTCATGGATCCATTTTCCCAAAATAGTTTTTATGACTTCCCGTGTGCTAATTTTCTCACCACTGAGACACCAAATCCTCACAAGGATATTGCAGTTTCCCATCGATGTACTTCCTCCATGCACATTTTTTAACCCATTGGCTCTATATTTCCTCTTGGTTCCATTTTCCCCAGCGATGTATCCCCCAAAGACCTAATTTCGCACATAGGCCTATTCCTGTCATGGATACATTTACCCCGTAAACCTATAACCCAGTTAACCAATTATCTCCATCACCCCACCCGACCACTCAACAACCCACAGACATGGCTACACACTCATCTAGTGCAGAGCTTCGCAACCATTTTTACTTTACGGTACATCATTCTTTTTATTATAGTACACTATTCTTTTTATTATGGTACAAATAATATATATTTGTCACAAGTGTCAGAACTGCATAAAGTTAGTTCTACTTTTGCTAACACGCTATGAAAAAAATAACAACTGCTAGGTGTGCAATCAAATACCAAGTCACGTCCTGAGATATGGTGAAAACTTTGCTGAAAGACTCAAGTTTTGGTGCGCTTTGTTTTGTGTCATACGGATGGTTGGTTGCACTGACATGAGATGCAATTTGCTCGGAGTAACGAGACTGTGGATGCTAACACAGTTTTGGTAAGGGAGCAAAACATATCTAAATATAGTGTTTCTTTCTCATGTGTTCTCCTTTTTACTGACATGTTATCAAGTCTTGAATTCAGTTAGCTAAAGAACTGGTCTGAAATCAGTTTCCCCTGCTATATTCATTGAACTTCTGCTTAGCTTATATTATTAATTAAGAGGTATAATTGCCATTACATGTCAGTGTTATCAAACAAAACTGTCCAAACTATTTTACATATGGAGATATATTTGCTACTTAATGATAATCGAATGTTATGATAAGAGTGGCGAAATGAATCCCATAGGCTGGAGTTAGAACACATCACCCAGAAGATTGAAGTGTATGCAAAGCTGTTCGTCTGCTTCATTCTAGTCTCAATCTGCCTCATACGTTGCAAGCACTTCTTGCAGCTGCTGCCTTCCATCGTTGTGATCATTTCCCAGTGCTGTACTGGTGTGACAACGCGAGGGCGACTTGAACAATGCTCTTCATTGTGCTTTCCTTCTGAAATCACCTAATTCATAATTCTATGGTTTTGCTTACACCGAATGTTTGCACTATCTCTTCGTTATTCTCTCACTAAATAAAGGTAGATCCTACCCTCTCTCATCTATCTAATGGTTGGATGCATGATGCTTGCTCTCAAACCAAGGTATATACTACTATCCATTTCAGAGGCGGAGTTGCGCTGTTTTTCGCAAATATCTCCTAAGCGAATCGTAGGATCAGTATGGTATTTCAACACACTACTTTTGACATCCGGGCCTAATTTATGACCCTTAAACCATACTGCTACATATATTACATTAGGAGTTTACAGAAGGATATTAAGCCTAATCCAGTCATCAAATCTAAGGTGTTATACAAAATCGGACGAGTGCGACTGTGTGGGGTAGCTCCTCCACTAACACCCTGAACAACCCTCTGACCATTCCTTCCCTACCCCCCAATATCGCGTTCACCCCCTCCCCGTTTCCCTCTTCACTCCCACACCATCCCTCTCCCATCTTTGCACTTCCGGTTTCTTTTTTCATTCTAATTGCATACATAATATTTGAATATGACAGTATGTATATACTTATCATACATTAGTAATATTATTTAACACAGTTACCTACTGTTGTGTGTGGCCATGAAAACCAGAGTGGGTCAAACGACCATAAAATGACGTCTTCTTTGAAAGTGATGTTGAATAAATTTTGTTATATTGTTTACATAGTTTTAGTCCTACAATATGATATATTGCTCCAACTTAATAAATGTAATGGAATGTATGTAATAGTATTTACAATAAAATGACGATGTATGTATGTATATATTATTGAATATTACGCATCATATACAATAGAGCATTGGAGTTTATAATTTTGTAATAATATAAATAGAGACAGGTAAAACAATAAATATATACACTGGACCATGTTCACATTTTAGGATGAATACACAGTATTGTAATAATAGTAATAACTTCTCCGAGAAGGTTCAGGCAACAAGTGATACAATTTGTAGTTCGTGAATTTCAATGGTTGACCATAAACACTGCAAACATATAGGCATAGCTTCTATTACATGTACGTAATCATCCTGATGTACAGTACTTTCTACGCGAAATACGACTTGCATCCATTGCAAATAATCATATCAATACGTGTACAACTACATAACATTCTTACATTATAATACAGTGCTGGGATAATGAGGGAGGGACACAAGAGTGATGAAGGAGGCGAGGAGCTCGGGGAGAATAGGAGGGATAACGAGGACGAGAAGGGGGAGAAGTAGGGGTAGTTAAGGAAAAGTTTGGGAGAGTGTTGGGGGGGCAACACTTTCCTTCGAATGCGTCAACATGACTAGTCGACTTTCTGTTATTTTTCACGAGTAAACTCCTCACATAACATAAATAGCAATATGGTTTAAGGGTCATAAAATAGGCCCGGATGTCAAAAGTAGTGTGTTGAAATACCATACTGATCCAACGATTCGTTTAGGAGATATTTGCGATAAACAGCGCAACTCCGCCTCTGAAATGGATAGTAGGTCTGTTTGATGTCTTTGTCAAGATCTAAGATGTACCAGACGATCATCGCCTGACAGAATATGATTCACTTTTCGTTCCTTGGATGCAGCAGTTTTCGCGAATCGATGTTAAGGCTTCGGAATTTTCTGGGTTCATTTATATCGTCATCCCACATGAGGCTTGAGGAAAGTCAGGGTAACCATCAAGGATGGCCAATTTATACATATCTAGGGAGACCATAGATGTAAAAGTTCAAACTTTAACTTATTCCATATTACACGCAGCCGAAATTGCTATTCCCAACACTTCTACAGTTAATACAAAGCAAGAGCTCATTGGTAGACACCGGATTGCCGACAAGCTTGAAAGTAACGCAATAGGAGGTACAGAACTCTTGATAGAGGGAAAACGCTATAACTTACGAAAAGGCACGGGCTGAGGCAAGGAGAATAATTGGAAGGGCTAAATGTGACTCCTGGCGGTTTTCTGTGTCCATGGTGAATCGCTTCCTCCACTCTGTAAAGTCTGGTCCGCCATTAAAATACTTAATAATAAAAGCCCTTCCATCCCTGTGACCACTCTGCTGGTGAATAATAACATCTGTGATGATCCCATGGACGTAGCTATCATCTTTGGCAAGAATTTTTCTCATGTCATTAGCTCAGCCAATTACGACCACCGTTTTCAACATCATAAAAGCACGGCTGAGCTACAAATATGAGACTTTACCACAGAAGACGTAGACTCCCCGTACAAGCAAGAGTTTACGTCGGATAGATGAACTGCTCCTTGCCCTGAAATCCTGTAAAGAAACCATTCCTGGACCAGATACTGTCAGGTACGGTATGGTCCATCATCTTAATCAGGACAACCTTATTAAGTTCATAGCACTGTACAATTAGCTTTCGGCAACACGAACATCCCCAAACTCATGGCACAGCGCACGTCACACCGATACCCTAACAGGCTCGTAGTCTTATGAATCCCAGTTCATTTCGTCTTATTGTGTTAACTTCCTGTCTGTGTAAGGTTATGGAACGATTAGTTAATAACAGTCTTCTTTTTGCTTTAGAGTCAAAGAATTTGTTAAATGATCTATAGTGTAGCGTTCGTAAACACAGAAGTCCACTCAATCATTTAATGAATTTGGAGCGTTGCATTTTGGAGGTATTTGCCAGTAATGAATTCATGATTGGGGTGCTCTTGTACATCCATAAAGCGTAAGACATGACATGGCGACACGGTATACTAATGAAGCTCTACAGTATGCTTATGGTGTTAGAGGTAATTTGCCTATATTTTGTTCCATTTTTTTAGGGGACAGAGTTTTGTTGAATTCCCCCGTAACGTAACTTTGGATATATTTATCCAAGGAAACAAAGTTCCTCAGGGAAGTGTGCTTAGTCCCATTTTGTTTAGTATTATGATCAGTGATATACTGTCATCAGCTTCCATCCTGAGGAATCTTAAATACTCGCTCTATGCTGACGATTGTGCAATATGGCACTTCCTGAAATGCAGTTTTTGGCTGGGTGGATTCAGGCAGCCCTTGATTCCATCCACCAGTGGATGTTACAGTGGGCATTTAAGTCTTCCGTCCATAACCTCTTAGCTCCCAGAGTTCCTGTGTGAGAGATTTTGGTGGAAGGGCGCTAGGCGTACCGCCCTCCGTCTGTCGGCTCATAGTCGTGAAGCTCATAGGTCCCTACCCCAGAGTTCCCTTCTTTATTAAAATTTGAAAATGAAAAGTTCCATCCTATACTGAGAACACAGGGCGCAAAGGGGTTAAGAGTACCACAGTAGTTTTTACAACTCGTAACGTCGTTGATTTGCATTTGACTTTAGATACCATCTGGCACTGTTTCAAAATTCTGTAAAATTTGTGGGCTTCCATTTTGATACCAGATTAAACTTTATATTTCATGTTAACAATTTACCTGTTCCTTGTCATAAACCATTGAATGTACAGTTGAGCAAGTAGAAATTACGAAAAAATATTGGGGTATATGGAGACATCTGGCAGTTCCCTGTAGTAAGTTCACATATTTTTATGAATGAATCGCTCAGAACCTATAGCCTTGTAAGGTGGACCTCGATTGGCTGAACTTTTGAGTGGTGGTGAAGCACATATTCTCGTCATGTTATAAGTAAATCAAGGTTAATAACTAGCAAGTAGCACGAAACAATGTATAAAGAATACTACAGTATTTAATGATCGAACTTGGAGTATAATAGAGTAATAAGCATCAGCATCTGTAAAACGTAACTGGCAACATAGCACAGAGGAGCAGCATGTCAGCTGGTCGTTTTGTTTTACATAATATTCGAAGCAGTGGAAACGAAGTCTAGTGAATCAGATTAATGGATGTTGACCTCTAACGAAGAGAACCGGTAATGCTTTCTTTAATGAACGTAATATTGGTATTACATTTCATCAGTTTCAAGGGTTATTATGCTCTATGACACATAATATCTGTTATTATCCATAGGCAGTAAATTAATACTAATCTGTTTGTTGTCTTACTACCTTATATATTTCACCAAATATATTATATTGAAATAAGAAGAGAGAAGACTATACTAAGCCAGTAATACCATATAGCACAAGGGAGAAGGAAATAGAGAGGGACAGCAAGCACGAGGAAAAAAGAAAGAAACGAGGGACAGTTGAAGAGCTGAAAAGGACTAAGCGGGACCAAAGGGGTGCCAAAACCCTTTAAGTATCGTCCACGTCTATGCAGACAATACCCCCTCACGGGGCTCATTCTCAGTATAAATGCATTGCATTAGAAACTCAAAAATATAGTAATATAATCAGCAACATTCATATATTATGAGATGGTTACCTTAAAATTCTTCCTAGCAGCTCCACTTAATTACTTTCACGTCCATGAGGTGCATTAGACATCGTTCTGTAACATCAAACAGGACTAGGTAACCAAATATTCAGTTTTAAATTACAGCACCTAACCAACACCGATCCCTCCCCCACAGTGTTTGGCGGAGATGGTAGGAAAGAGACAACGATGAAGACAGTGGAATGAAGAGGCTTCCAAATGGGTAACTAGCGTCAATTAACACTGGCAGCCGTGGGGTTGTTCCTCATCTGAATATATAATTATGTTGCTTGACGATAGTCAGTCCCCGGATGTAGGCAAAATGTTAAGCCCTGTCCACACTTTCGCCTGTCGGGCAGTAACTTGCGGACTGTGCCCTCATCGGGCACAATCTGTCAGGCATGAATGTGATGTTGTCTAAAATGCTGAGTAGCTTGTCAGGCAGTAAGGTCGACCAGTAGTCAGTAGGTGGTCTTCAGCGATTGAGTGCGATATGACCATGCGCAAAGCTGTTGAAAAGAAAAATAACTGTATACCATATAAATTGTTGCAATTGTAAAAAACGAAAACAATGAACAGTGCAGAAAAACAATATGGTTAAAGAGGAGAGTCCTTGGCTCATGTCCGGCGCCAGACCACAGGGAAACGTCTGATGCTTTCCCTCAAGTACGGGCACTGGCTGTCCGCTGGTTTGCCCATCAAAGTTGCCACAAAGTGTTCGATGACGGGCTTTAAGATCATATGATTGCCTTGATATGTTGCATAGTTTATTTGTGTGTCGCTTACCGGCATCACAATTGATTGCCAGGATGTTTACCGTGTGCGATATGGCTGCGAGATGAGCACGGCGCTGATTCCAACACATATCTCACAACGGTTTTATCTTCTCTTTATCTTATCCAAGAAAATTCATAGCAAAGGACATGTTTTCTAATGTGGTGAAAATGAATACAGGGACAGCATGGTAATCAATTATGAGGGTTTGTTATGTGTACTATTTATCAAAACTGACAAGGACGATGTTTTATAGTTATGTTCAGGAGCACATCTACGCATAGGCAAGGAGTGGTCACGTAACATGCAACGTTTGGGGGTGGATTTGTCTCCATGGTGTTGGTGAGGTCACAGAGATAGAGGGAAGGTTCAGGGCTGAGCAGTATCTGGAGATACTAGAGGAGGTGATGCTGCTACCTACTGTCCGTACTAAACACCCTTCCGTATCCTGAGAACATTATTTTCATGCACGATAATTGTCCCGTGCACACAGCGAGAGTTGTGCGAACATGGTTTGAGGATCAGTGCCACCTACAACTTTTTCCTTGGCCTAGCAACACCCCTGACCTAAATCCCATTGAGAACGTTTGGGCCAATATTATTAATGTTTGGGAACCCAACGAGGAAGGGACACCACAGCGACTGTTCCGTCACATGATGAGGGAGTGGGAGGTCCTCAGGAGAAAGCTTCACATCAATCACAATCACGTAACTTCATTACCTGACCGCCTTCACGAAGTAATTACCAGCAATGGTTTCTAGACACAATATTGAGTGTAATTAAAGTGGCAGATTTATTTTGAAGTAATAATGTCATCCAATGATGTTGTCATGATATATTCGTTTGGACAGTTTTCCGAATAAAACAGGAGTATTATGTATTTGTCATACACAGATCACACATTATTTTGGAGAGAACATTATTTTATAATGTGATAAGGAATGAATATTTTATTAGGAAATAAACTTTACTGTAAATTATTATGATTTTGTTCTATGCCTACCGATGATAAGATATAGTACACTAAACTTACTGTAAATTATTATGATTTTGTTCTATGCTTACCGATGATGAGATATAGGTTAGTAGAGTTGCAACATTATCAACATTAGTTGAAAATACATGTTAGGCAACAAAAATAAACCCTCTTAATTTATTACCATGCCTTCCCTGTATTCATTTTCACCACATTAGAAAAGATGTCCGTTGCGATGAATTTTCTTGGATAAGATAAAAGAAGATAAAACCGTTGTGAGATGTGTTGGAATCAGCGCCGTGCTCATCTCGCAGCTATATCGCACACGGTAAACATCCTGGCAATCAATTGTGATGCCGGTAAGCGACACACACAAAAAAACTAAGCAATATATCAAAGCAATCATATGATCTTAAAGCACGTCATCGAAAATTTTTTGGCAACACTGCTGGGCAAACCAGCGGACAGCCAGGTTCTGTACTTGAGGGAAGGCATCAGACGTTTCCCTGTGGTCTGGCGCTGGGCATGAGCCAAGGACCTTGCCATCCTCAGAAACATGCCTCTTTAACCATATTGTTTTTTTGCACTCTTCATTGTTTTCTTTTTTAACAATTGCAACAATTTATATGCTATACTGTTATTTTCCTTTTCTTTTCAACAGCGTTGCGCATGATCATATCGCACTCAATCGCTGAAGACCACCGACTGACTACTGGTCGACTTTTCTGCCTGACCAGCTACTCAGCAGTTTGGACATGACATTCATGCCTGACAGATTTTGCCCGATGAGGGCACATTCCGCCAGTTACTGCCCGATAGGCGCAAATGTGGACAGGGCTTAACACTTTGCCTACATCAGGGGACTGTCAAGCAACATAACTACGTATTCAGATTAGGAACAACCCCACGGCTGCCAGTGTAAACTGACGCTAGTTACCCATTTGGTAGCCTCTTCATCCCACTGTCTTCATCGTTGTCTCTTTCCTACCATCTTCTCGAAACACTGTGGGGGAGGGATCGGTTTTGTTAGGTGCTGCAATTTAAAACTAAGTAGTTGGTTACCTAGTCCTGTTTGATGTTACAGAACGATGTCTAATGCACCTCATGGACGTGAAAGTAATTAAGTGGAGCTGCTAGGAAGAATTTTAAGGTAACCATCTCATAATATATGAATGTTGCTGATTATATTACTATATTTTTGAGTTTCTAATGCAATGCATTTATAATGAGAATGAGCCCCGTGAGGGGGTATTGTCTGCATAGACGTGGACGATACTTAAAGGGTTTTGGCACTCCTTTGGTCCCGCTTAGTCCTTTTCAGCTCTTCAACTGTCCCTCGTTTCTTTCTTTTTTCCTCGTGCTTGCTGTCCCTCTCTATTTCCTTCTCCCTTGTGCTATATGGTATTACTGGCTTAGTATAGTCTTCTCTCTTCTTATTTCAATATAATATATTTGGTGAAATATATAAGGTAGTAAGACAACAAACAGATTAGTATTAATTTACTGCCTATGGATAATAACAGATATTATGTGTCATAGAGCATAATAACCCTTGAAACTGATGAAATGTAATACCAATATTACGTTCATTAAAGAAAGCATTACCGGTTCTCTTCGTTAGAGGTCAACATCCATTAATCTGATTCACTAGACTTCGTTTCCACTGCTTCGAATATTATGTAAAACAAAACTACCAGCTGACATGCTGCTCCTCTGTGCTATGTTGCCAGTTACGTTTTACAGATGCTGATGCTTATTACTATTATACTCCAAGTTCGATCATTAAATACTGTTGTATTCTTTATACATTGTTTCGTGCCACTTGCTAGTTATTAACCTTGATTTACTTATTATATGACGAGAATATGTGCTTCACCACCACTCAAAAGTTCAGCCAATCGAGGTCCACCTTACAAAGCTATAGGTTCTGAGCGATTCATTCATAAAAATATGTGGACTTACTACAGGGAACTGCCAGATGTCTCCATATACCCCAATATTTTTTCGCACTTTCTACTTGCTCAACTGTACACTCGCTCCAAAAAGTATCGGTGGATACTTTAGGCTAAACATTTTGAGACCACTGACGATAAGTATTGGGAAAGGAGAGTTGTTCCAGTCATATGTTGGCAGCCCTGTAATCCTGCTGAGATGCCAGCGTTGATATATAGAGATATATTTCGACAGTCTCATTCTACACGTTTCGAATCACTATATAGAACCACCCATATATTGATCCTTTTCATCATGTCTGCGTAATCTAAATACACTACTTCACGGTCAATTTGATAATATTCGTTAGGTTAGTGACTTAGCATTTCAAACCCTCCTCGCGCGTATTAAGCTGTTTAACATTACGGTTATCTTATCACCCATATTACCGACTAACATCTGATATTGAGGCAATCGAGTGTGAAATATAGTACAGGATGTAAAACAAATGACACGGGGAGATCTTTTATTGTTAGTAACTCGTGTAACCACCACCCGCATCCATGACGGCATTCAACCTGCGTGGCATTGATGCTACAAGCTCAGAGGTCAGGTCACATCCTTCAGGACCTCGTAGGTGCTCCCATGCCTCCAAGGCACGGGTGAGGACGCAGTCTCGAGTCATGTGACGACCCCTTGTAGGGGTGTTGTATTTGTTCATAACCGACCAGACATGCTCTATCGGGTTGAGATCCGGGGATCTGGGTGGATGTGGGAGAAGTGTGATGTATGGATGTTGGCCAAACCACTCTTGTACTGCGTGACACGTATGAATGGGGCTATTGTCCTGCATGAGACAGGATGGTTCTCCCTGCGCAAAAGAGGGGAGACAATCATCCTCTAACATTTCAACATACTTCTGGCCAGTGAAGCGACCAGGGCCAACATCCGCTAGTTGACCAACACCACCAGCGTGCATCCAGCCGAATATACCAACACTGACCCTCCCACTCCTCTTGCTGACCATCATATTACGTGCCTCGAACCTGATGGCAGAAACAGTAGAATAAACAAAGAAACAAATAAAATATATATATAATTACATATAAATAAGTAATAACGGTATTATATATAATACAGCTTAATCGGGGAGGGCTTTAATCACCAATACGGAGTATAATTTAGCACTAACCCGTGTATGAACTAACGTTATTAGGTGGGGCTTTTACCTGCTATTGGAAGTGCGCCACACATATTGTGTAGCCGTAGGATCATCTGTGCTAAATGTTTTCTCATCACAAAATACCACTTTGCCCCAAAAGGTGCCTGGCTTGTCTGCATACTCCAGGGCATATTCCATTCTGGCCTTCATATAGTGTTTAGTCAGTTCACCTTTCAATGCTGGTTTACGACCATGTAGCCCTGCAGCATAAATCCTGTTGTGAACTGTTTGTGGGCAGCATTGTAGGCGGATTCCATCTGCAGTGTTGGCAGCACTCTTGAATGGATCAACGTGACATGCAGCTACTATGCCCTGAGCAAGTGAAACAAACAGTCATACTATGGTCAGGAAGTGATAAATAGTGTGAATTATGAGGAGCTCACTGTAACACAATATTACACTGCCATATTAATTCATGCTACTACAAAAACCACGCAACCTGGTCGTCCTGTGGGGTCGTGCAGCGTGGGCGTTCACTCCGAGACCTGTTGTCTGTATCACCGGTTTCTAAGTATCGCCGAATCCATCTTGACACGGTGTTCCTGTGGATACCAATCCGCCGGCTAATATCTTGGATGCTGAACGCTTCGTTATGAAGGGCAATAATGAGTCGTCGTGTTTCCTGTGAGCTTTCCATGTCGACTGACATATGTGCTACATCTCTAGTGCTCCATATTACTTCCGTTATATACCCGAACACGAGTTCATTATGTCGGAACAAAGCAGCAAACCGTAATGAGAGAGAGTGACAGAGAAGTGGTTATCAGCCATATGGCAACACCACCTAGTGGAGAGAGGCGTAATGACGTTACACTAACCAACATTCCCGACAAATCACAGCGCTCACGTATCAATTCGAAATTGTCGATCATACCATGCACCAATAGTTTTTGGAGCGAGTGTACATAAGTACCTAGCAGGCACTACTTGGGAAGTCAACAGATAATGTTTATTAAGAGTGTATAAGTCCGTTATTAGATCAAAGCTGGACCGTGACTCACAGGTGTATGGGTTGGCATCTGATGTCACAGAGGCAGCATGATCTCCCTTTATTTACAGGAACGGGATCCTGAACAGACAGTTGAAGCATTTGGTGTCAGCATAACCATTCAAAGGTGGACTAGGCGAATTCGTGAGGAAGGCACAACGAACCGTCATCGTTCAGGTCGTCCTCGTGTTACCACACCCCTATAGGACCAGCAAATATTCAGGACAACGGAAGCAGCACCTGTGAACAGTGTTTCATGGCGTAAGAAGGAAGTGCACCTAGAATGAAGCACACGAAGTTGTGCGTAAACTTCAGTTATCTGGTTTATATGTTCAAACTCGTCGGTGGGATTCTGTTCGCCAACCACACTTTATTAAAAGTCTGTCATAATACAGTAAGTCTGTCATTTGTAGAATACATTAGTCAGTTTTGTTTTTATAACAGTGTTAAATGATGACAATCCCGGTGCATAATTATAAATCTGATGAGCTAATTTGCAAATTAAATTAATAAATGTGGAGAACTGACTTCCAGACACTTATATAACTGAGTTGCAGCGTTGCTGACATGATAATAAAAAAAATGAGAAATGTTTCATATATTTAAAAAAAAAAAAAAAAAAAGAGTCAGAAAGACATAGAGATTAGTATCGTTTTGTTACCAAAAATATCCTTGCATCTACAGGCTGGTCACCTTCAGTATATGCCAGCTCATGTCAGTGCTACTAACCGTCCGTACGACACAAAGCAAAGTGCACTAAAACATTTGTCTTTCAGCAGATGTTTTCACCAAATTTCAAGACACGACTTTTGCCTTTGAATGTACATCAACACTCCGATGTCGATTAGTTCACTGATGCTACGAACAGACGATTTTATTCAGCAGAAAAAGGTGGCAGATGTGGCGGTGATGGTGCTGTGGTGGTTTTGGTGGTGGTAGCAGTGATGATGATGGTGATGCTGGCTGCTCAGAAACCGCTGTCATTTGGGCATGTGCTTAATCGGGCCGCAAAGCATTTGCTCCAAAGCGAACATCGCACTAAATGATTCAAGCATGCACTCCAAAACGTTTTCCCCATTTTTTGAATGAAACTTCCTATTGACGGTTTCGGAAGTAACCTACTCCTTTTTCAGGAACATTTGAAAATGAATAGTGAACTGCAATATATCCGTTTATCTATTTCCAATATTGACATATATTGTATAAGTTTATGTAATATTTATTTGCCATAGTTGTTGTAATTGTTTTTGTCTCAGAGGGCCAAGTCAAGGGGCTTTATAGGGAAACTACCAGGATTCTTTCTTGACATTTTCTATCTATCTATCTATCGCCAGACGCCTCAATCCCGTTTGGGGTGGCCACAAACAAATCGCCTCCAAGTCGCCCTGTCCCCCGCCATTTCACTGCCCTGCTCCCAACTCACACCCCCCTCTCTCATATACCTCTCCACCCCATCCCTCCATCTCATCCTTGGCCTCCCCCTCCCTCTTCCCCCCTCCACCTCACTCACATACACTCTCTTCGTCAGTCTTTCACCCTCCATCCTCTCCACATGGCCAAACCACCTCAGTGTGTGACATTTTATTTCTTGTATTCTGTTCAATCCCAGTCATTCCCGTAAAACTGAAAAGCAGTAATTTCTTTGTCTAAGAAACAAGCTCAAACATTTAACTTCTTATAACTGCATAAATCAGTTATCAAACAGATCAGGTCTTCTCCAACGACGTCTTAATGTCATGATACATGATTCACATACTGTACTACAAGCATACATGTAACAGAATACTATAGATATACTCAAATATGATACTGTACCTTGGTCACCTCTCATCTTGGCCTCTGAGTCTGTGGTTGTTTACAAGTTGCAAACGAGTGAAGAAGTGACGCCTTTTGCTCGGGGTTACTAAACTACAAATGAAGATACAGTTCTTAACACTAATATATACTGAGTATGCATATAATGGCATGCGTATAATGAATATGGCATTTACATGGCTCCCTTATATTGTGCGAACAATTTACCTTATATACTAATGAGTATAAAAGTAAAAAAGTAATACTAATATAAAAGTAGAAAATTAATACTAATACTATGAGGAAGGAAACACTTTGGCACAATTTTGGCACTTAGGTAAGCTCTTTGGTGGGGATACCCGGTCTCACTCTGCTTGAACTAGCAAAATGAGTTTGTGATTGGTCTCTCAATGAAGGTGATGGCTTGAGCACGTTTACCTTGCTTATCTAACTTTGAGTCTGACATCATTACCGTGACCTTTCTCACATGACCATCTTCATCAGGAAGGGCTTCTACTATTTTTCCCAACTTCCAATTATTTCTTGCCAGTCTCTTCTTTTACAATCACTGTGCCATTTACTTGCAAATTTCTATGTGGCTTTAGCCATTTATTTCTCATTTGGAGAGACTGCAAGAATTCCCTTTTCCATCTAGACCAAAACTCATTCGCTAAGTACTGCACCCTACGCCAGCGCTTCCTTGAATACACATCTACCCTGTCATAGCTGCCTGGAGGAGGTAGTAAAACTTTAGATTTCATCGTCAATAACATATTGGGTGTCAGTAGTTCTATGTGCTCAGGAGAGTTCAGTGTGTCTACAGTTAGAGGACGACCATTTACTATAGACTCAGATTCTATCATGAAAGTTCTTAAAGATTCATCATCTACCTGAGACCCATGCTGATCGAGCAATACTGAAAGTACATTTCTCACTGTACGTATTTGTCTCTCCCATACGCCACCCATATGACTTGCATGTGGTACATGCATTTTAAATTCTATCCAGTCACAATGATCTTTCAAAAGTTCTGTTCTTATTTTCTTTTGGTCCATTTCTGTTAAACATGTCAACAACTCTTTCCTAGCACCAACAAAGTTTGTACCCTGATCAGATCTCAACTGAAGTACAGGTCCCCTCCGTCCTATGAAGTGACGATAGACATTGATGAATGAGTCTGTGTTCATAGTGTTGGCTGTTTCTAAGTGAATTGCACGCGAAGTCATGCAAGTAAACAGTACACCATACCTCTTCAGTTCCTTACGTCCTTCCTTAATAGAAAAGGGTCCAAAGAAATCAACAGCAGAATAAGTAAATGGAGCAGTAGGTTCTAACCTATCTGTAGGAAGATCTGCCATCTTTTGTTCCTGTGTACTTTCTCCAACCTTTCTACAAATGGTACACCTGGAAATGTGCTTAGTTACTAGAGAAGATCCTCCTATAATCCAATACCCAGATCCTCTAATCTCATTTAGTGTGATGCCTCTACCTTGATGTTGTACCTTTTTATGGTAGTAACAAATCAATAAATCAGTTATGTGAGATTTCTTTGGTAATATGGCTGGGTGCTTTCTGTCTTTGTGCATAGGCCTATTTGCCTTCTGATCCTTCCACCTACTCTAATGATCCCATCTTCGTCCATGAATGGATCAAGCTTATACAGACTTGATTTCTTTAAGACATTTTTCTTGTTTCTTCCAACACCACAAATTAGCTCTTCCTTGTTAACTTTGTTCATCAGTGCTCTTTTTTCTTCTGGGAATGCTTGTGCCTGAAGTTGTTTCAATATCTCATTTTCAGCTTCTTACAGTTCTACTGCAGTCACAGGAATATAGCCTACTCAGACTTGACAAAGTTTTTTTTAGCTGTTTTTACAGTTTGCTTACTTTGCTCTTTGCCTTTGAATTTTTCCAGAAGTCTGAGACATACTGTAGTAGCTCTGGTTGCACAGTGCCAATCTAAGAAATACTTCAGTCCGTCTATGAATGATGATGGCTCTTGAGCTTCTGTGAGACATGATACAACTTTCTTCACTTTAGGGTCATCTTCTGCAACAATGAAGTCATCTACTGATGTTTGAGTTGTGTCAAGCGATTGCCAAAGAAAATCTGTTCCATTCCACCACTTAGAACTGTGAATCATGGCTTGTACTGGCATGCCTCGTGATGCGTAGTCAGCTGGGTTATTTTCTGTTTCATCATACATCCAATGTTCTGGTGATGTTTCATCTCGTATCTGTTGAACACTGTTTGCAACATACTCATGGAATTTCTTAGCATCATTACAGATATAGGTTAGTACTACTTTGCTATCAGTCCAAAATACTTCCTTGACATCTTGGTAATTCAGCTGTCTTCTCAGAATTGTGTGAACTCTTACTGACACAACTGCTGCTGCAAGCTCTAACCTTGGAATAGTGATGGCTTTAAGTGGTGATACTCTTGATTTTGCCGTTACAAGTGCACACTGCATCTGACCTTTGTCATTAATATAATGTAAGAGCACTGTCCATAGCGTTCCTGACTAGCAACTGAGAAATGCAACTCAACTGCTTTACTCTCTCTAAATGCTTCAGGCTTGTAACGTCTTGGTATTTTCACTTGCTACAACAAGTGCAGCTCATTTCTCCACTGTTCCCACCTAGACTTCATGTTTTCTGGTGCAGCATCATCCCAACTTACCCCATCTTTACATAGATTCTGGAGTATTGTTTTTCCATTTAGACTGAAGGGAGATACTAAACCTAAGGGATCAAATATGGAGCTTACGGTTGATAAAATACCTCTTCTTGTTACAGGCTTACTACTTAAATTGATTCTAAACTGAAATGAGTCAGATTCAACACACCACTCTACTCCAAGTGTTCTCTCAATAGGCAGCGAGGCCTTGCTGAGATTTAAGCTCTTGATACTTCCTGCCATTTCTTCTGGACTGATGGCTGCCAGTACCTCCTTGCTGTTGGACAAGAACTTATGAAGCTTGAAGCCTCCTTTCATGCACATTGCCTTACTGCTATTAATCAGTTGAATAGCTTCAGCTGCAGTAGGTACAGACTTTAACCCATCATCTACATAAAAATCATTTTTGACAAACTTAGCTGGATCAAATCCAGACTCAAGCCATTATCATCAGCTGTTTTCATTAATGTGAAAATTGCAACACTTGGTGATGAAGTACCTCCAAACAAGTGCACAGTGATTCTATATTCAATCACTTCTTTGTCCAGATCTCCGTTTTTCCTCCACAAAAAGCGTAGCAAGTCCTTGTGTTCACTGATGATACATTGCAGAAATATCATATACAAATGCTACCACTTCTTGGCGAAATCTGCATAACACTGCAATGAGACTGTTTGTGAGGTCTGGTCCTTGTAATAAGTGACTATTTAGTGACTGTTTCTTGTGGCAAGCACTGCAGTCAAATACTACTCATAACTTGCCTGGCTTTTTTGGGTGATACACCCCATGATGAGGCACGTACCACACAAACCCATCTGCTCTTGCTAACTCCTTGGCTGGAACCGCTTCTGCCTACCCATATGTTATCATGTCTTGCACAGACTTCACATAATCTTGATAATATTTCTTGTCGTTTTTTAGCTTTCTTTTCAGTCTATCTAGTCTATAAACAGCTAAGTCTTTATTATTTTCAAACTTGACATTTTCATTCTTGAAAGGAAGTGGCATCTCATAATGTTCTTCTTGTGGCTTGTATACTCCCTCTTTCATTTTTGTCATGAAAAGTTTGTCTTCATATGAGATGGGAAGGTCATCTGTCTGTCTGTCATTAAAGATAAGCTCAAACATTTTCTTGATTTGCTGTGGGTTGACATCCTCCTTTACTTGAGTTGGAACAACTAGGAAGCTAACTTTCCTTTCATTATTGATGACGACTTCTTAGGCCATAGTTCTGTGTACCTGTATGATGCTATCTTCTGTGCTTCTGTCGCTACAGACTTTTCTTATTATACCCCATCCTAACTTTGTCCTTCTAGCAAAGGGATCGTTTTCATTTCCTGGGATAATTTCCTTTGGCTTCAGTGCTTTAGTACAGCTGAGTCCTATGATGAGACCAAGTTCTACGTTAGAGTCATATGGCATCAGTTTGTCTGCTATTCCTTTCAAATGAGGCCAATTGTTTGCAGTCTCAGGTCTTGGTATCTGATCTCGTCTGGCTGGTATATGTTCTCTACAGTGTGTATGGGGAAGAAACACTTCTTTCTGTTCATAAACTCCCTTTACCACAAGCCCTTGTACTTTGGTACAAAGTACAGTATCTTCTTCCATCACAGTAGCCAACTGCAGGTGTACTTGTGGTAGTTACTTTAACTTTATCTAGAGTAGTCCCTTTAATAAAGCAAACATCAGACTGATCATCTAATAAAGCATTAATCAAGACTCTGATGCATCACTGCTGTGGTACAGCCACACTGGAACAATCATGCTGTGTGTATCTCCTACGAACGACCTGTTGATTTTAATTCTATTTGAGACAGCATTGTCCTCAGTTGTCTTGGACTGTTGTGATTTCTCAGTTTCCTTCTCTTTGATTCTTTCAAGTATGGCTTCATGAAGAGATGATGGATGACGTCTGTTACACACTGTACATACTTTCCTTCTTTTGCAGTTTTTCATGATATGTCCATACTTTAGACAACCCCTGCAGATAAATGACTTCTGTACATATTCTACCTTGTCCTTATTGCTAAGCTCACTGAACCTTTTACATGTGTCCAGTTCATGTTCTTCTTTGCAGTAGATACACTGTGACCTTTTGATGTTTTGATTATTGTCATCCTTGTCCTTTTGAGTCCTTTGTTTCTTGTCACCCTTGTCCCTTTGATCCTTTTGTGCCTCTGTTTCTTTCACTCCAGTTGTGTTAGCTACAAGACTATTTACCCCAAATCTGTTTGTTTCTGCTTTACCTTCCTTCTTTCCCTTTGAAGCAGCAGTGTTTTGCTTTTGACTCATTGCCATTACTGCACTATAGGACGAGATTGGATGACAAGCTTTCTTTGCCTCATCTGCTATG
Organism: Coenobita brevimanus; assembly: GCF_032717465.1. Lineage (NCBI taxonomy): Eukaryota > Metazoa > Arthropoda > Malacostraca > Decapoda > Coenobitidae > Coenobita > Coenobita brevimanus. Next base: position 8,904,562 of record NC_137008.1, on the reverse strand, counting down.
AATTGACAAAAGGCATAAAATGGAGGGTATTCTACACGTGTGGAGAACCAGGTGTGGACTACTGAATTCCATCTCTCAATTAAAGGTGGCGGTAACTTCTGTATGATTCTGCTATTTTCTTGAGGATCATTTAGAACATTAAGGAAATTTGTTGTGTTCATTATTGTCAAACAGTTCTGCAAGAAGTCAGATAATTTCTGTAGTGCTTGACCATCATTATTTGAGATCTTGGGCCACTCACTCAGTTTTCTTCTAAAAGCATTTGCTACTATGAACTCATTGCCAAATCTGTCTTTCAGTATACTTTTAGCCTTACTGAAGGCTTCTTCATTATGGATACACTAAAGTCCTCTAATAGCTTCTTTGGCTTCCCCATTAGTATACCTTCCTAGGTAGAAAAGTTTCTCTGCCGGATTGATGACTCGTGACTCTATGAATATTTCAAAATTCTTTAACCAGGATGGAAACTCTAATAAATCTCCTTTGAAAATCTCTGGCTCAAGGCGAGGCAGTTCCCTTGTGGTGTTTTTGGATAACAAAATATCTACCAAACTCTTTAATATGTTCATGTCCACTGACTGACTTGGTGTATCATGCTTACCAGATGCCTGTGACTGTTTTAATTCTGATTCTGGTTCAAAACTCTTAGCATGTGGATTAAGCTTTGGACTCACCTGCAAGAAAGTCTGATTTAGTTTGGACACTTCTCTCTCTAATTCACCCATGGCAGAAACAGACGAATCTTTGACAGTCATTTTCGGTTCTGATATGATAGGTTTGATTTTCTCACCTTCTGTCAGTCATTGTGATTCAAAGAATTTTTGAAGATGCTGTTCTTTACTATCTAGTTCATCATCACTCTCAGGCAAATCTAAAGGATCTTCCACTGAATTTACGGCCTTTAGCTCAGCTTGAGTTGCAGCTAGATCTTTATTTAGAAGTAATTTCTTATACTCCATTTCCTTTTCATGCAAGAATTTCTTGTGTTCTATTTCCATTTCTTGAAACTGCTGCTCAACTTTTAGCCTAGCTAGTTTAGCATTTAACTGTTCTCTTTTTGTGGTGCTTGAATAAGATCTACTAGTGCAATGAGAGTGCCTTGAAGTTTTAGTACTTTGTGACCTAACAGACTGTGGGCACTTGGAAGGTTTACTAATTTGTGACCTAACGGACTGTGAGTCCTTGGGAGCCTTACTTACTGATTCTGTGTTCTGCATCAATTCATTTATTTTGTTGTCAATTCTCCTTATACAGGTGGTGTGCACTTCTTTTTCTTCCACTAACTCCTGTGACAATTTTACTTGTAAGCTTCGATCTGCTTCCATTAACTTATGAAATTCATTTACTACTTTATTAAACTGCACCTGTTCTGCATTTGCATGATCTTAAAGCTGATCCAAACTTACATCATTCATACCTGTCAGTATTTCCTTTACTACTTTTGTCCATGCTTGCGTTGATGATGCTAACCTCTTTGAACACCGTGTTATTTGGTACTCATGCCCTTTCTCTGTTAAAGACCTTTGTCTGGTACTCTTCACTTCCTCATTTGCCTCAGTAGACTGAACACAGTCACTTACAGCTTGCTCAGTATCTCATTTTGCAACTATTATTATACTGTACCTAATTTGAACTCAAGACTAACATTCAATGTATACTTATTTGAAGTCGAACGTTCCCTCTGGCTGTAGGTGAAGCTTGGAGAATGAAGAGTTTTCAGTGGTGAGCACAGACCAGTTCTACAGTGTCAGCAACTTGCACACAGAAGTTCTAGAAGTCACTGTCAGGCAACCAGGAATGTTTTATTCACCAGAGATTGGCACATTCATCAGGGAAATCTTGTGCACCCATCTGCTGCTTTTGTTAATTGCAGGAATTCTTGTGGTCGCCTCATTCTTTGTTCATACTGCAGGCCCCCATGTGCTGTGCTTGCAATTTTTATGGGCTGGGTTTTACTCCGAGGATGGGATGAGTTTTACTATGAAGGACAAGTTTTACGGTCTCAGAGGGCCAAGTCAAGGGGCTTTACAGGGAAACTACCAGGATTCTTTCTTGACATTTTATTTCTTGTATTCTGTTCAATCCCAGTCATTCCCGTAAAACTGAAAAGTAATAATTTCTTTGTCTAAGAAACAAGCTCAAACATTTAACTTCTTATAACTGCATAAATCAGTAATCAAACAGATCAGGTCTTCTCCAACGACGTCTTAATGTCATGATACATGATTCACATACTGTACTACAAGCATACATGTAACAGAATACTATAGATATACTCAAATATGATACAGTACCTCGGTCACCTCTCATCCTGGCCTCTGAGTCTGTGGTTGTTTACAATTGCAAACGAGTGAAGAAGTGACGCCTTTTGCTCGTTACTAAACTACAAATGAAGATACAGTTCTTAACACTAATATATACTGAGTATGCATATAATGGCATCCACATAATGAATATGGCATTTACAGTTTTAACGTGGTGGACGTAGTGTTACCAGGACACACCAGGAAGCTTTTGGTTGCAGACTGGTTGGAGAACACTGTTCTGGCGTGGTAAGCTCATCTCCCAGCTTGTTCTATGGGTATCCCAGCACCAACCAACTCACCCAGTCTTTCTCTCTTACAACCCACCCTGCCAGCTCACCCACAAAGCCCTACAACATTCCCACCCATTCCACTCACCCATCCATCCACCAACCTACCTTGTGTGCCCCACCCTCTCTCCTTACCCACTCACCCCACCACCTTCGCCCATCACCCACACACTTGTCCACCCACCTCACGTTTTCACACATGAAGCCAATTGATCCATCTGCTCATCAACCAACACCCAGCCAAGAAACTTTGACCACCAGCAGGATGACTTGCAATTTTATGCCTTCTTCCCTGAAAAGCCGAACACCAATCCACCCATCCAGCCAGAAAGCCCACTCGCAACCCACCCCACCAACTCACCCACAAATCTTACTACCTACCCCAACCAACCCATCCCACCCAACCACCCTCCAACCCCACTTTGCCTGCGACGCCCACTTACTCATCCCAATTACCCTACCAACTTCGCCCATCACCGCGTTACAGATCCACCTCCCTATTCTGTTCTACGTGGCAACAGGCTGGAATAAAGAAGCTTGTCAAGGAATCAAGTGGTTTGCGATTAGTGGAAGAAACTGCTGTTAGAGGTAACTGTACTAACATATAACTGATGCAGTAAGCAGGGGCGGAGAAATGAAAAGAAAGAGAATCAGATATTGTCAAAAGGGAGATGAATACAAAGATGTTGTGTTGGATGGGAATAAAACGACGACACAAGGAAGAGTCAGGCATGAAGAGACTTGTTATTCAGAATGTAGTTAGATTAGGTTAGTTTAGGCTAAGTTAATGAGAGAAAACAAGGACGACACAGCGTGAGCAAGTTCCAATAAATATGGAAAAAAGGGAAAGCTGAGCGAAAGGAAGTATGGTGGATGTACGCTGCAAAGAAAGAGAAAGCAAAGGAGGAATACGAAAAGATATGGGAGAGAAATTGATGTGGGAAGAAAGAGGGAAAATATGTGAGGTGCAGCTGAAAGAAGAAACAGAGTAAAAAAAGACTATTAGAAGAACAAGATGGAAAGAAAAAAGACAGGGAGAGTGAGACAGAGAATGCGCGATAGCAAATGAAAGAGTATAACCGACAGAAGTAACGTAAAGCGCAGATGAATGAATGATGATAAAGCAGGAAGAGCGGAGAGAGAGACTGCAAGATTCGCCATTTTTTTCAAGTACCAGCATCACCGGAGGAGTTGTAAAATGGAGTTACTTCCCATCCATTATCTACTAGCTACACAGCCATTACCTACTACACCTTTTCCCTGCGTGCTAAGCAGCCACTATCTACTTGCTACGCTCTGTATAGCTTATTGCTACACACCAACTAATTACTTACCCACTATTTACATAATGCAGACCCATTGTCCACGTACCCAACACGCACTGCCTTAGTAATACCCCCCTCTTCTACAGTCCGCTTTTATCTTCTCATTTTTTCCTGCCACATTTCTTTTCTTCATGTATTCTTCCTAAACCATTTCTCTTTATGTCTTTACTCGAACTGACTTCTCTCTTCAGTCCTCCCTTGCTTCGTTTACTCCACTATCTCTCCATCCTTCTTTATACATTCATTTTCATCTGTCACTATCTCTTCTCATCCTGCATCGTCCTCTGCAGCTGCTGTCATACTCGTAAATCTCTAACGAGGGAACACACTACGAATTTTATCTGTGAGAGCGCGAAAACACATCATGCAGTGAAAGCTTATAAATGTCAGTATTCCAGCCCGTAAATATTTATTGATGTTACACAGATACTTAAAGTGGTGTACGCTCTGCGATCCAAACTTTTGCTTGCTCAAAAGGGGCAAAAATCAAGTTACTGGTGATGACCACTGCGTGCTGGAACCGTCGGGAACTCAGATTGACCGAGACTCTCTCCCAATAGCGGCCTCTTCAGTTGCGTTTATTACTTTTCAAGTGGCCAAGTTAAGAGTGCTAGCATGCTAAAATGACGGGGTCAATCTCCAACTCGGCCAACCCAAGCCCGACCTTCGCTATTCCCCAAAATGCTCCTGGGTTACACATTAACAAGCTACTATGTCAACTCTATACCACAAGTTCTCAAGGGTTATACAAACAATTAAGTTCGAGCGGGAGGAAATGTGTATTAACAAGCCCCCCCACCCCCCCAAAAAAAAGGTAGAAATCTTCCCATCTACTAGCCTTACAGAATAACCCTGAATAAGTTGGCACGTTATTCAACAAACATATAGCCCTAACATCAAATTCCACAAAACTTAGCTCCCTTGTCCCAGGTCCAGCCTAATGTAGCACTCCACAATCGTCCCTCTGAGCTCATAGTTCACTGGTCCGGTCCTTTAATGTTCTTGACGTTGACTTTCACATTGGGACCTTGACTTCCACACTTGGACCTTGACTTCCACACTTGGACTCTGACTCCAGCACTGGGAGCTTGACTCCCTCACAGGGACCCGCTAGAAATAACTGAATAACCATTCTCCCTAATGCAAGTAATCCCTTCAAATGCTCAAGAAAGTCTTACAAAAAAGGAACATGAGTTACAACACTCGGCATTTCAATTAGAAACATAACAACACATGGCACTACAGACACATAGATCTGCTCAAAATAATACATATTGTAGGGATAAGACAAGAAAAGTGCTATAACAAATAAGAATGGATAACCCTACTCTAACCATGAAAACATCGTTGAGTCGATATGATTGTGCCTTACAAAGTAACTACGTGAACATTAACTCACAACTAACATAGCTCTAATAAGTACTGAATTGCAAAATCATCCCAACACATTAATAAACAATATACAGTCCCAAGGCACCTGATATCTGGGCCCGCAAAAATCACCCATTCATCTGAGACTCAAGACAGAACTTTGCTTTTAGCTACATTCTCATATTCCAGTTAATCACTAAATAATAATATAAAGTACGGTACACAAATATATGGGAAATACCTCACTATCCAGCTCACAGAATACAACAGTGGTGAGCGGGACTCAGGACTCACTCTTGAAATAAAGCTAATGGCGTCACCTCGCATGATCAACACTTCCTGGGGAATGACATCACTTGATATTAACCCGAGTCTATTTCTCTGTTTTCGTCACTGTTATCACTCGATGGGTATCACTTATTTGCGCTTTAACATATCACAAATCACTATTATCAAATTACTTATAGAATTCCTTGGAGGGGGGGGGGGAGGATGACGACAGTACCGACCATCCATCACATTTCACGGTTGGTGAGTGAGTGACAACTGACACGGCAATCTTGCGTGGTGGAAAGGGGGGGGGGAGATAACGGCTTACACAATTTGAAATTTTCATTACTATAGACTCGTGATAGACTCAATGTGATGCCCTTCCCCTTACAATTGATTACCCGAAAAAAAAAAAAAAATGACATTCCCTACTTACAATAATTACAACAGTCTCTCTCTATACCCTCACATCGAAAAAAAAAACAATGATAATCATCGTGTCACACACCACTTTGCGCATGTGTACATTATGCTGGACTACGCGACCATAGGCACATATTCCTACCCGCTCGAAATTGTAATATTATAGACTTAGTACTAATAAATTACAGTAGAAAAACAAAGACTTAGCAACAAGGTAACTTAATCTACATTCTGATCACGTTCACATGGAAACAGCCATACCCTGGCTACACTTTCTCACTAAACCGGACTTTTGGTCGTAAAATTAACTAGATACAACTCGTTATCACTTCCGAGCACTTCAGTGGATTCGACAGAAGGACAGACAGACAGACACAGACAGAGACAAACGGGATATAATGCTGCAGATCTGCCGTTTGCAGTATATCAGAATAAAAGAAACCAAATTAAGATCCGTTCATTTTGAGATGGATTGGAAGTTGTAGGCAGGGAGAAATATAGACTGAGGAAGACAGTTCCAAAGCAGACGTGTTGCATAAATGAACGACTGAGAATATCAACTAGCTTCTGCATTACAAAGACGAATAGAGACGGGATGAGAGAGTGCTACCAAACGGGTGCTACGTGCCCACCATAATGGTGGAGGGATGCAGTTACATAATGTAGAAGAGCAGTGGCCATTGAATACTGTTACATAGCCTATGATTTCATCATCCTTTGTGTAATTTTAACGCACAGTATGCTGCATGTTTGATCACGAGCGTGTTCTGCCTCAGTTCCCCCCTTCTACCGTTATAGTAGAGTAAGTCGTTCTCTATGTTATACTTTGCGGGATTTTCAGCTCTCTGTCCCCATGGCTTCATTTGCGCGTCCCTCTTACAAGTTGTATCAAGCTCTGCTGGCCCCTATATAATGAGCTCAATCTCTGCATCATTGCCACTTAGATCTGCTCCTCATTTTGTTCACATCTCTGTCCTCCCCTGTACAGATATTATTATTGTGAGTGCTCAAGAAATCTCCAGCCATCTAGCAGCTGTGTGTAATTTGAGTATAACTGTTGTTGCATTTTTTCTTGTACTGTATAGCATAAGTTTAATTTGTAGGCCTAGTGAAGTTTTTGTAATTCGTGTGGGGTTCTTTATGTCAGTCATATTTTTTAATAGTTTGTATCTGTAATTATTTATCTGGCATTCACTGAGTATTATCTGGTATCTCATTTTATCAGGGCTGACTTAGATAAATTTACTCTTGCTAATTTCGTGTTAATAGAGGCTATTGCAGTTAACCATATATTTAACCTGTTTTTGCCATTACATTATCCTTATGAGTCCTGAATGTTTTGTTGTTAATTTAAGCATTAAACTTTAACTTGTAATTTTACCTAACTCTTTTGTTTTGAACCTGGAACTTTACGGGACAGTAGTGACTCTTCGTATTCTCACTTAAAGTGTACATTATCTTTCTCTGTTCCGTAACAATACCGACAGAAAAGAGGTAAAGATTCAACATGGCGATGGAAGAGAGAGGATGATGGGTGTTAATGAGAGGAGGGGAGTTGATGAGACGAAAATCTTTAACTCTATGCAGATGAGCTGTGTATGAGTAATCCCTGTTTTTCAAACGGGGACTAATAAGACCACTTCAAATTGTCAACGGCTGTATAGGGGTAGGAAAGCATGAAATAAGCTCATCACAGCTAGCCGACTGTGATCGGATTTTTGTAATGGGATAATAAATTTTTTCCTTGATAGTTCCAGAGAGACGGAAACCCCTAAATATTACGATATGATAAAGGATTGATTTGTACGTTGTTCGCTATTAACGGAAAATCCTGTGGAAGTTTTTTTTTTCTTTTTTTTTTGTCCAGTAGTGCAGCAGCTGAGATTCTGATACATTAAGAAAGTTTTTTTCTTTTTCCTTCTTACGACAGTCAGAAATAAATTGTGCCATAACCTCATCCTTGTTTACTGAAGCAGCTGCTGTCATAAGAGTGGAAATGCGAAGCATGGAATTATCCGCAAAGATTAGGATTGGACTAGATGTGATCAGACGATAACTGATGAACTGAAGTAAGAGAGTTGGGAGAGAACAACATCCTGAGAACCTCCCACCCCTAGATAGCTGTATAAGAGCAACAGAAGGAAACCTAAGATGAATGTACAGTCATAAAGAAAAACTATCGTTACTCTCAGCAATGTTCGATGCGAAACGAACGTTAGCTGGGCTATGTGGGCGGGTCGTTGCTGTTCGCCCCTTCCCTATCTAGTGTTGCCATAATCTCAATCCCATTACAAGAGTTGGAATAATGAGCAGGAATGAGCCATATGGCGAGGAAATGTATAGGATGTGTTTGCATTACCCTGAGCGCCCTGACGGGGATTAATAATGAAACTCAGCACGTTTATTATTTTCCTGCTATTTAACACTTAGTATCTATAGCAGTGGTTCCCAACCTTTTTGGTCCTGTGGCCCCCCCGAGAAAATTATGAGAAGCTCCATGGCCCCTATATAACTCAGATCGTATATTTATATATTTTTAATATTTGATATTGTGCAGAAAACGGTAATTACCCCAATATACTTAAGGCTAAACTAGCACAGTAAGGTAAATTTCATACTTGATTTCTGTCAGATTTTACCCAGACCAAATACCTTATAATATCTTATATTACCAATAAGGCCCATGGCCCCCCAGTCAATGTCCCATGGCCCCCTTGGGGGCCATGTCTCCCAGGTTGGGAACCGCTGATCTATAGAATATAAGCAATAAATTATTTTGAAGTGTATTAAATCTATAGGCATCGAATTTTTTTCATATAGTGTAGCAGGGGTGGACGAGTTCATTTGTTTTCTTTAGATGGGTGATTAAATGCTTCAGATGGCATCAGTTAGTGGCATCCATGCGTCGATGTCTAAAGGCTGTTTTAGAAGCAGGGGGTGGGTATACAAGATATTAAAGCAATGAGACTGAACACGTATTATTATTTTCCTTCTTCTCAGCATTATCATATGTAGAAAGCAATACATATCATTATTACATTGAAGTGTACTAACTTGGCTTGTATCAGCTAAATTACTATCATACGTCCGGCATGGGTGCAAATACTCATTGCTCGTCTTCATGTGTGTTGCCGGCTCCACATCATTCTGGTATATTTTTATTTGATGAATTCGGTGCCGGATAATGAAAAATATTGTCTCTATGCACAGAGGCCAAACGATCTAATTAGCTTTTATTGCCTCTAGCACAAAGTCTAATATCTGTGTCTTACATAACCGACATTGACGGGTTTGCGGTACAAACTTTCCTGTCCGGTTATTCCACAACATTTCGTCGTTGTGTCATAGTGCATGGCTCTGAAGGGTAATGATAGTTATTCTTATGACTGTACATATAAAAGGATAGAATCTACAAGAATGCAGCTTGAAAATTAACGTTTGGTCCTGACTTGCTCGAAATCCTTTGAATATTACATGGGAAATAAAGACTTCTCGAATATTCCGAAAAAGGATGACCGAGAATCAGAGAGGAAACTGCCAGTGAAACTTGACAGAAAGAAACCAAAATAGTAGTTAGAAAGAAAGCTAGTAGAGGAAAGATGCATAAAAATCTTACTGAAAGAGATAAAGTCTAAGGTACAGAAATACAAGATAATAAAGCAGCTGGGCTATACTTAGAAGGCTGAGAACGTTCACCCTTTTCTTTCGGATTAGTTGAATGAAAGCAAATTTCCAGAAAGAAAGAAAGGTACAAGTTAGCAAGTAAATATCAAAGAGCCTACCTAGACAGGGTGTCAGTATAGAAGCATATTTTTTGAGAACGAAAGGAGGTCCTCATCAGATTCGTCTGCTTTGTGAGTGTTGAGTTGGGGGAAAATATGCCTCCTTTGAAAAAAATTTAATGACAGGCATGATGAATTCGAATGGAGATAATAGACAGATTGCACCGGAAGAATCAAGAGTGGAATTAAAAGATAAACTCTGGACAAAGAGTTCCGGTATATCAGAAACGGAAAAAGCTACAGAAACATCAGAATGGAAAGTAGGAAGAAAAGGGGATAAAGTTATCTGTAGAACTCTTATCAAGATACAAGAATAAGCCAGAAGGATCATGAAGAATTTGAGATAGATAGACCAGGCTATTTGGAGTGCATGAATTTAGTCTTGGCAAGGCGAAGAAGAGACCTAGCAAGATTTCGGACAAAATCAAGAGCATTATTCAGGAATAAGTGATTATCAGAGCTGATCTAACTTTCAGATGCCACACGTTCAGCTGAGTTGTTGGTACTTAATTTTCTGTTGGGACTTTCAACATGAAAGGTGTTTTACCCACGTACAGCAACACAACAGTAAAAATCATTATGTTCCAAGCCTTGCTTTACTAAGATATACATGAAACTTTTTCGCAGTTTGTTGTAAAAAAAAAAAAAAAATGTCACTGACGCCTCCCTGTATGCTACTCTGCAGTCTCATACCTAAACATCAGCAAACTTGCCAGAACACCATACAAGCGAGGCAACTAATATATTCCTTCTTTGCTTTTAGCGTCCGTGTCACTTTGTTTTTCCCAAGATTTATCTATTGTCACGCAGTTAAGCCCATACTTTGTAAGGGCAAAGACACTATTTTTTATGTGTAGGTAGCTATAACGGTGCTCTGTTATCACTGATTTATTTATTTGCCATTTATGTTTCACACACACACACACACACACACACACACACACACACATGTAAACAACATCCAGTCTCTCTCTCTCTCTCTCTCTCTCTCTCTCTCTCACACACACACACACACACACACACACACACACACACACACACATCCATGTTAGGAAAGCATACACGAGGACATTGTTTTTTCTTATCCGCATGACGATATCCATTATATTTACGGCTTGGAATAAAAAGGTACACAAACTCTCGCTCCATGAAATATTTCCTCCCTTTTACGACTATATAGATGTACCATCTTCTGTCGTTAGAGTTTTATGAAAGCACCTTCACTGGTGCATGGAGGCCGGGCGTTCAGATAAAGACAAAGATGAATGCCTATGAGGAGAGGAAGATAGAGGATGTGGGGAATATATTAAGAGACGAGGACAGAGGAGAGATAGCCTGGTGGCGAAAAGAGAAGACGGAGAGCGATGCAATCAGATAACAAAGAGAAGGAAAAGGACAAGGAAAAATATGAAGGGAAAGGTGGACTGTAAATGAGTCCATTTATAGTAGGTAGGCAGTGGGTATGTGTTAAATATATATTGTTTGTGGCCGTAAGTGGATATCGGGTGTGAAGTGTGTTGTGGACGTTCAGTAAATTGAGTAACAAGGTAATGGATGTGTAATAAGTAGGTAGTGGGTATATAATAAATAGGTGTATAATAAATAGGTATATAAAAAAGAGAGCAGTAAATAGGCAGACGGTATGCAGCAAGTGGGCACCGTGGTCGGTAATTAATAAGTAGATAATAGCTTGGTGTGTTGTAAGTAGGACGTTAGTTATCACTAACGTCATTTCAAGACTCCGGCAGAGTTGTTACTACTCAAAAAGTTCGATGATGCCATTCTTTCTTCTCTCTTTATAATCATTCATCCTTTCTCATGGTATTTCATATCCATTTTTCTTTATTCTCCTCCAATACTGCTCCTCTTTTCCTCTCTTGTCATCTCTTTCCTCCTCACTGCTTTCCATTCCAGCACTTCTTTTCCATTTTTTTTTTTTTTAACTGACTATATCTATTTTCCATCTTTTCATTTTTTCTTTCCCGTCCTTCCTCTCTATAACCTTTTGCCAGTACTCTTTCTGCCTCCATCATCTCCATCCTCTCCATTAACTTTTTCTTTTCCTTATTTATCCAACCTTGGTCTCGCTGTGTTGTCCTGTTCTTTCTAACCATAAGCAACCTGACCTAACTTCTCTTTGTTAAACAGTCTCCTTTTTTCTGCCCTCTTTATAGTATCCTCCTCCTTTCCATCCCACACAGTCTCTTTGTATTCATATCTTCTCTGATTTTATCTTACTACCTCAATCAAATTTATCCACCTTGCAACCATAAATTTGTAAGCTTTATATTTATCTCTGGTAGAACATTCATTCCTCGTTAACTAACCATGAGATCCTTGGCTAAGATCTCTTTACCCTCCTATTTTTCCACCTGTATTTGAATTAGGGACCTGGATTTGTAAAAGAGGGTTACATCTCGTTGTATGAGGGAATGCTCTTGGGTGCTTTATTTATGTGTCACGTTTCCCTCAGTGTGATATGGGATTGTTTTAAGCTCTGGTGTTTTTCGACAGTCCTATTTTCACACTTCTTTATAAGAGCAATCCCATCCACTAACTTCCTTATTTCTGCTTCATTCAGCCAGTCTTAAGAATATATCTGTTTTCAACCTATTCAAAGGCAGGGTTGCCAGGTTGGCTTTTTACAAGCCAACTACCTCAAATTTGGCTTTTTTTTATTTTTTTTTTAAGTTAACTCGAGAAAATAGTTGGCATTTTTTTTTTTCTAATTTGACTTCTTTTTGGCTTTTTTGTAAGTGGTTGGCTTTTTTTTTTTTTTTTTTTGAAGTTTGGCTTCTTTTTGTTTTTTTTCTCTGATACGTGTTATGTTTTGATGTTTTCTTAGTGAAATATGATGCTACTTATAAAACTACGACTTCAACAGTTAGAAATAATTTAGTTTCTCATACAGTAAGTTAGGGAAAACGTAATATTCCGTTTTCTTTATACTATAATCAACTCTGTGTAAAAGCGACTAAAAAATTTGAATACAATAACAAACTCTCGGCCATTGCCTCTTGTATGTTTAGTACTACATTTTGTCTGTATTATTTAAAGGTTCCTTCTTAGGTGATGGTATGCCTCCATCCTTCTGTAAAAACTTCTTGGAAAAATTATACAATTAGGTGAAATCAACAATTACATAAACAAAATGTAAAGAATTTAATCTAGTGATTCTAGGCTGTTAGGCCCTAAGCCTATTAGACTACATTAGCCTACTGCTACTATTTCAGATAGGGTATTTCCTAAATGGGAGGTGGGGATGTTATTATAAATGAACCTAGGCCTGGCCCTGTGTATCACACTGACTATTTTGATTCTAGGCACTGGGGGAAAAGGCTGATCTTGGCTCTCGGGTTAAACATAAAGATTTGACGGTATTATTTGGAATCTCAATTTTACTCTTACAGATATCTAAATCTCACCATTGCGAACATTTTGAACCCTAGAAACAACTTCCGCAAATGAATATTAACGCGAATAAAGATTTTTGAATATTTTTCGAAAAATTACATAGTCTGGCGATACGTGAGACCCATCGCGGCGCGTGCCTAATGCATTGTGGTCCTGTCTCGCGTGTCTACCATCACGTCACGGTTCACGTGACTTATGGGTGGGGCTAAAGCATGTGTCTACTGTTACGTCACGTGCTATCTGCTCATGCGTGAAGTTCAAACTGATACAACTGGCGCGCAAATTTGAATTTCAGATACGCTAGGGTCCCGCAGGATTTGAAAGTCAGTTCGTCTCCAGCCACGACCTGTGAAGCCTGCAAAATTACTTCAGGAGCTGTAAACTGGTGAGTAAAGGCATTATTTCGTATTTACACCCGGTTAGGTTAGGTTAGATGAGGTTTGGTTAATGTCAGGGGGGGTCTGGGGGGCGAAGCCCCCCAGTTAGAAAGCATGGCCAGGGCTGGGGGGGCTGGGGGGCGAAGCCCCCCAGTTAGCAAACACGGACTCCCTAAGAAGCTTAAAATTTCATTTTTCTGAAGGATTTTAGTGTTTTCGGTTTGATTTTGATAACAGTTTCAGTCGGAAATCACTCGTTTTTGCGTGTTTTCCCCACCCAAAACCCCGCTTTCCCACAGGTCCCCCATTGTTCTTGGCACGGAAAAATATAATTTTATGGCTTAGCTTAGTTTAGCTTAGGAGATAATGGTTTGCTGGTGACAGCGGGCAGGCGATTGTTGGTGCAAGGCGGTGGGGAGTAGGTCAGACAGCCCAGCGCGCAGCGGCCTGGCTGGTGAAACCAATGTATTTCTGATGGTTTTTGATGTGCTGTGAATTATTCTGACCTTCATTTCTATCGCAGATCAATATATTATGTGATTTCCCCCACCCAAAACCCCCGGGTTCGCCCATCTCCCCCATTCTTGTGGGGGGAAGGGGGGGTGGGGGATATCTTGAAATATACAGATTTGCGGCAGAAATGAAGGTCAGATTCGTTCAAAACACATCAAAAACTATCAGAAATACCTTGGTTTCACCAAAAAATACCTCCCTGTGCACTTGTAAAAAATTACCGATTTGACATATATGTTGTTATAAAGATTTGATTCATTTATGTTATTATGTTATATACCCCTCTATGAAAATGTTAAAAAAAAAAAAATTAAAACCATTTTTTTTTCTTAATTACTCTAACCATTATTGAAGTAAACTAAAATGTATAGCCATTCAAAAATTGGCCGTACCCTTACTGTGTGATACATGGCAAACAATGATTTCTGATTAGACGTTCTCAATTATCACTAATTTTTAAGCTGCTTAGTCTATCCATATCAGTAACCACTGATCACTACACAATTTTCATTTTTCAGCCAAAGGTAACAAAACTCAGTTTTGACTGGTCATACTAGGCCATTTTAGTGCAGTTCTACAGCATAGTAATATTTTATCTTAAATATATTTAATAAATTGGGAAGGGTTGGCTTTTTTAGGCCATTATTATGGCTTTTTTGCCGAAGTAGTTGGCTTTTTTTTTTTAGTCACATTTGGGCTAAAGGTGGCTTTTTTCTCTCTCTCTGGAAAGCCTGGCAACTCTGTTCAATGGTTCTACCGTCTTGTAACGTCTCCTACGGTTTTAATTAATTTCACTGCCTCTTTAAGATTCTATTTCATGAAAGTTTACTTACTCCCTGAAATCTTGTGTGTGTGTGTGTGTGTGTGTGTGTGTGTGTGTGTGTGTGTGTGTGTGTGTGTGTGTGTGTGTCCTTGCTTAAGTTCCCCCTCCTTCCCTCCTCCCCTCTTCAATTCACAGCTCTCTCCTCCCTCAAATTCTAGTTTCCTTCTTCCCTTATAAAAATCTTCCTTCTTCTTGCTTTTGGAAAATTTAGTTAAATATTGTTTTTCTCTTTCCCTTCATGATATTGTCCTGTCTTTCCCACTTCCTCTCATTTTACATCCTTCCCTCCCTTCATCAAAATCTAAATCATTCTCTCCATCGTTCATCAAAATGTACCTCCTTTCTTCATTCCATAAATTCTTCCTTCTTATCTTCCTTCATCATTTCTCAAATTCTATCCCCCTCGTCCTTTCCTCATTTTTACTTCCTTCCCTCCACCCTTCAGAAAGTCTTAGCTCCTTTTATACTCTGCCAGTTATTCCTCTATTCCCCTTTTTTAATTCTATCTCCCTCGTCCCTTCATCAAATTAACCTCTCTCTTTCGTTCTTCATGTCCTAGCTTTCCCCTTCGTTCTTTTCCAAATTCAGACTCCCTCCTTCCTCCCTCACTCTTCCTTTTATCAGATTCATCTTTCACTTTTCAAAAAATTTTCCATCCATCATTCCATTTTCTAATTACGCAATCCTGTTTCCCTCCCTTCTAATAGACCTCAGTTTTAAAGTTTCTATGAGTCTATGATGGTTTTTGATACATTTTTTTTTTTTTTTTTGTTGTTCAGAAAATTTCTTCTTTTTCCTATGAGTTCATGTGGTTGCTTCACTGATTCTTATTCATCGCATTGTTTCATTTTTCTCACATGTTTGTTACCCTCACACACACATCTCCCATAGCCTTTTCTTCCATACCATTTTCCACATTCTTATCCTCTTCTGTTTGATGCATCTCACAGTCATGTCTTCTGATCCAGTTTCTCTGCTCCTCCTTCTTCCCAGGGGCGTCATTTCAATTTTCCTTGGGGTGGGTGGGCATAGGCTGTTTAGGAGGCCCCCCTACTCCCACCTCCCCACATGAGTGGGGTGGCGAGCGAGCATTTTGAAGCCACATGCAAAGCTATATCTAGGGAACTAAAGCCGTAAACAAATACATATACTGTATATAATTATTTATTAAACCAGTTACTTCCTGACACACACACTAATGGATATTCTGGCATTGGCAAACGTTCGAACTTTAAACTCTGACTTCGAACCACAAAATAAAATAAAGCCATGCTTTCGTGTACAATTCTGTACTTTTTTTTTTGTAAAGCATACATGTCACTTAAGTGTTTGTGACTTAGATTTTGTCATATAGATTGTGTAAAAATAAAACTGCTTATTTGGTTCTGATGCCACCCTGCCACCCCCCCTACCGTGCCCTTTTATCCTTACGGTCCCACCGTACCTCACCGTCCCACTGTATCTTTCCGGACCACCGCCCACTTGAGGAAATGCTGATCTAAATGAACTCTTAAGACTCCTAGCTACAGGTACATACTTTCTAAGATAAATAAAAGCTTTTAATGATAGCCAGAATACAATAAAATATGCAGCTTGATACTGAAGTTAACTGAAGAGCGGGTTAGGATCCTTTAATATGCCTAGTATATTATTGTGATTATTACACACACACACACACACACACACACACACACACACACACACACACACACACACACACACACACACACACACACACACACACACACAAATGGTCCTGACGAAATTTCAGGTTAGGTGCTACATGAATTGCAGAAGAGTTAGGTAGACCATTGTATTTAATATTCAAGGACTCCTTAGTTCAAGGTAAACTTCCTGATATTTGGAAGAAAGCAAACATTGTTCCCCCATTCAAGAATGGGAATATACAGAATCCACTAAACTACCGACCAGTATCACTGGCCAGTGTTGTAAGATACTAGAAAAGCTGATAAGAAAAAGTTTGGGTAAACCATTTAGAAGAACTCAGTATGATAACTGAAAGACAGTTCGGTTTTAGACAGGGAAAATCATGTACTACTAATCTATTAAGCTACTATGATAGAGTTGCAGAAACATTACAGAAAAGAGAAGAATGGGAGTACAGTGTCTATCTATATTTCAAGAAAGCATTTGAGAGTACCGCACCAAAGACTTTTATAGAAACTGTACCATCAAGGTGGTAGCCAAGGCAATCTTGTACTGTTCGATGCGGGATTTTCTCAAAAGAAGGGAAATGAGAACAGTACTAAGGGGAAAATACTCATCATGGAGGGAAGTGACTAGAGGAATTCCACAGGGCTCAGTGGTGGCACGAATTATGTTTTTAGTATATATAAATTACATAGACAGTAACATTGAAAATGGAAGCTATCTAACTATGTTTGTGGATGATGCAAAAATACAAAAGAAAATTACTAACACAGATTCTTGCAAAGAGCTGCAAGAGAAATTATATAAGCTTCATGAATGGAGCAGTACATGGCAAATGGAATTTAATGTGGACAAGTGTCATGCATTAAGTTTGGAAAAGCGAGAAAAGACCAGATTGGGATTATAAGTTAGGAAGATCAACCCTATACGTATCAGAAAAAGAGAAGGACCTAGGAGTGATTATCAATAACAGACTATCTCCAGCTGACCACATCAGTGAGAAGGTATGTAACATGTACACATGACATGCTCTTATGAGAATAGCATTCGCATATATAAAAGATATGCTGAGAAAGAGAAGAACATCATTCATCAGACCAACCCTGGAGTATGCATCAGTAGTCTGGAATCCTTATCTCAAAATACACATATATAAGATTGAAAAAGTGCTGTGGGTAGCTTCAAGATGGGTACCAAGCTTAAGGGATCTAAGCTACGAAGAAAGACTAGAAAAACTGAATCTACCAACACTACAAGAGAGAAGGAAAAGAGAAGACATGATTGTGCTATATAAATGCATCTCAGTGAAAGAGAAAATAGACATAAATGAATATATAACCTTGGGGATGCATCAGCAAGAGGACACTGCAAAAAATTACATAGGAAGAAAGGCGATAAAGGCTTAAGGAAAGTCAGTTTCCCAAATAGGGCAATTGATCAGTGGAATGCACTACCGAATGAAATAGTGTGGGCCAAAATAATTCCTAAATTTAAGGAGATGTATGATAAAAATTGTTTAATACACGAGACAGTACTAGCTTGACTCATTCCTGTAAATATACAATTAGGTAAGAACGATTAGGTGGGTAAGAACACACACACACACACACACACACACACACACACACACACACACCACAAAAGCGAGAGAAGAGAAAGATTTGGGAGTTCTGGTCCAGGATAGTTTGTCACTGAAAAACACATTAACAAGACAGTTAGAGAGACGTATAAACTCTTGACTAACGTAAGAGAAGCATTTCATTACATGGATGA
This sequence comes from Coenobita brevimanus, assembly GCF_032717465.1. Classification (NCBI taxonomy): domain Eukaryota; kingdom Metazoa; phylum Arthropoda; class Malacostraca; order Decapoda; family Coenobitidae; genus Coenobita; species Coenobita brevimanus. Next base: position 8,886,227 of record NC_137008.1, on the reverse strand, counting down.
GATGATGAAAAAATTGATATTGGCCATGATCCTCCCCAGGTTAGAATATGCAGCAGTAGTGAGGTCCCCACACAAAAAGAAAGATTTAAACAAGATTGAGAGAATACAAAGAACAGCAACCAAGATGGTCCTCATTCTGGCAGATCTGTCGTAAAGAGAGAGGCTAGAAAAGCTGGATTTACCTTCTTTAGAGGAAAGGAGAGAGAGGGGCGACATGATTGCAGTGTTCAGGACCATGATGATAGACAAAATTGAGAGAGAAGATCTGTTTGAATGGAATAAGAGAGTAACAAGAGGACACGGAATGAAACCGAAGAAGCCAAGCTGCTTGAAGAATATCAGGAAATATAGTTTTCCTTATAGATGCATAGACCTGTGGAATAGCTTGGACAAAGGGATCGTCCAGTTTAAAAACTAAAACAAGTTTAAAGGAAAATTTGACATTGAAAAACAGACGGGACCCCACCAGCGTAGCTCATTTCCTGTATATCACAATTAGGTAAACACACACACACACACACACACACTCACACACACACACACACACACACATACGATATGCTACTCAAAACGTATTGAGGCTAAATACAAATTATTTTTAATTTCACGGTGCTAACCTTGTATTTTTTTAATTATTTGTAGTTGATTTGGAGGCCCTCTCAGAAAGCTTGGGGGGGGTCGAGCGACCCTCGCTGCCCCCCCCCCCAAATGACGCCCCTGCTAGTTCTCCCTCAGGCTTATGTATATATCCGTTAGTTTCACACCATATACGAACAAGCTGTATTACAGAATCTATCAGCAGACAAAGCTACTGGTCCAGATGAAATTCCTTCAGTAGTACTTAAAAATTGCTCCTCAGTGTTGGCTCCTGTATTGACAAAAATTTTCCGCTTATGCATCCGTACCTCAACTTTTCCAGCCTCTTGGAAAGTAGCAAATATCCATCCTGTTCCTAAAAATGGGGCAACTTCTGAGTCATCAGACTATAGACCAATTGCACTAACTTCCATTCTCGGTAAAGTTTTTGAGACACTAATCAACAAGCACATAATCATCTAGAAATTAATAAATTAATCAATGATCGGTAGTATGGATTTAGACAAGAACGTTAAACTGTTGACAATCATTGCCTTCTTACCCATCAGATTAACAAAACAATAGACCAACACAGTGAAACACACACAATAGCACTTAAATAAAAGCATTTGACAGTATGGCACCGGACCTTATTGTCTAACATGTCACACTATGGCCTTGCATCACTGGTTCCTCTAATTTCTTCTTCCCTTCATAATAGAAGAATACGGGTCATGGTACATGGAATTTATTCTCAGTTTCATTCCATAAATGCTGGCGTACCTCAGGGATCAGTTTTGGCGCCAACCCTCTTTCTCATTCATATAAATGACCTCCTATCTGTCACCCACAACCCAATACACTCTTATGCTGATGACTCGACCCTTCATAGTTGTTTCACATTTAGTATCTCCTTTACACAATTTGATATTATAAATTCCCTAATAAACATAGCAATTTTTCTCAACCAAGACCTTTCTAAAATTAATGAATAGGGACAAACAAATCTGGTTTCATTTTAATGCTCAGAGCACTAAATACATTAATTTCTCCAACAGAAAGAATCCTTCAGACTCTCACATAATTTTAAAAGCTGTCAGTATTCCCATATCCATTACAATTGATATCCTAGGTGTTACTCTAAACCCCAACCTAAGCTGGACAGCTTATGTTAAATCCTTTGCTAAAAATGCTTCCAAAAATTGGGACTTATGTACAGGGTTCGTGAGTTCTTCACTGACGAGCAGATGGCCACAATATACCAAAGTCATGTGCATTGTCAGATCGAATACTGTTCACCACAGTGGAGTGGATGTGGAGCAGTTGCAATGAGGCAGTTGGGCAAAATTCAAAATAAAGCCATTTGATTAATCAATAATCCTGCCATTAAACAGGACCTTCCTCCATTATCTGTACGTAGAGATGTTGCTTCTTTAGCATCACTTTATCGATATTTTTACCGTAAGTGCTCTGACAAAGTGGCTTCAATTGTGCCTCCCCTTCACATTTTCTTCCGAAATACTCAGGCAGCTGGGAGCGCCCATGAACTCACACTCTCTCCCCCGCAGTGCAGAACCTCTGCTTAAGAAAATTCATTTATCCCCAGAATTACTACTCTCTGGAATTCACTTCCTGGGAGTTGTTTCCCACAAACATTTAATCCACTTCAATTCAAATCCAGTTGTTATAAATATTTCATGAATGGAGGATGCCTTTAGGCACAGGGACTTATTTTTTTCTTTGTTTTTCCTTCCTCCATTCATTATCTATTTAAAAAAATAATAATAAGATTGTTTAATAATAAAAACAAATAATATATGTCTAAACACAGAAGATCCAAAATCGAAGTTACGCCGCGGTAAATATTCGTTGAACATAAGCATTGGTGGTGGATCTGCTCAGTGGTGCTGCTCTAAACGCAGTTGTAGGGAGTGGATTTCTGTCAGGGAAGGAACGTGGTTTCAGGGTGGCACGCTTCCGTTATGCACCATAGCTGTATTTATCTAAGCAAGTAGCAAGGAGATAAATGTTACACTAAAAATATTATTTGCTATTGTTACTAACTAACCTAATTATTATTATTAACTTACCTAACCTAACTCAGCTTTTTAACAAATAATTTCTCCCCAAAAATAAGTTCATATCTGGGAATGAGCTTTTAAAAACTGTAATACAGTAGTGACGAAATTTAAATAGAAAATGGAGAACGTGCACCAAACATAAAAGATCCTATAATTGTACTATCGTATAACTGATGGAGTAAACAGAGACAGAGAAATGGGGAGCGATAATCAGCTACTGTCAAAGGAGAGATAATATTCAAAGATGTTGTGTTGGTTGAGAATAAAACGGCGACTCAAGTGTGAGTCAGGAATGAAGGAACTGGTTGCTCAGAATGTAGTTAGATTATGTTAGTTTACGTTAAGTTAAAGAGAGAGGACATGAAACACTCAGCACTCAGCGTGAGCAAGTTCCAATAAATAAGGAAAAGAAGAGCGCTGAGCGAATGGAAATATAATGGGTGTAGGCAGCAAAGAAAGGAAACGAGAAGAGTAGGAGGAAACAAGATGGGAGAGAAATAGGTGTGGGGAGAAAGAGGAAAATTGGTGAGAAGAAACAGAGTAAAAATGAGTATTAGAAGTGGAAGAAGGAAAAAAAAAAAAGAGACAGAAAGGGAGCAAGCGCGATAGCAAAGAAAAGCGTACAATCGCCAGAAGTAAGGCGCAGATGAATGAATGATGATAAAGTAGGAGGAGCGGAGAGAGATACTGCAAGATACGTAATTTTTTCAAGTACCAACATCCCTAGAGGAGTTGTAAAATGGATGTACTTCCCATCCATTATATACTTGTTACACGGCCATTACCTACTACACTATTTCCCTATGTGTTAAACAGTCACTGTCTACCAACTATGCACTGTCTAGCGTATTGCTACACCCAGTGGCTCGATCGGTAGAGAGATGGCCTGCGGTCCTACCGGACCCAGGTTCAAATCCCGGCTGGGGCAGGGAATAGTTCAAGGATTTGAATTTCATGTAAAGCAGACTTTACCGATCTGCCAGAAGACCCACCGACATGTCATAAAAATACCCTCGCTTATACCAATGCACCAGTCCTGTATGAGACAGCCCTATACCTCATATCAATTAATCTGGCCAGGCACGTATGACAACACTGTTCCTGCCGAGATTCTGATTGGCTGGAGGTGATTGTTCGATTTCGTTGTTGCTAAAACTGATACTCTTTTATTATCAGATGTTATACTGGGCTTGTCGACAATACAGTCGTCAAAAGCCATAAGAAATCCGATATATACTTATCAACAATGAAATTTTCGTAGGAAGATAGAAATATGAGTCAACAAAGTATTATAACAGTCCAAGTCAAGGTCAGCATTCGAACAATTCCTTTAAATCTCCGACACTCCGTAATATAGCAGAAAATTAAGGAAACCTGCTTAATCTAAGCGTTGGTATAACACACATTTAAATTTTAAGATCAGTCCGCACCCTTATTTATTTTTTTTTTTTTTATAAATAACAGAACTGAGGAAGGAAAAACAAATGATTAAAAAAAAAAAAAAAGAATCCATACACCAGATTACTGGTGTCCTCTGTTCATAAAATATCTGTAACAGTTAGACTTGAACAGTTGTGGGTTGAAATTTGGAGGGAAACAACTCTGGGGAAGCGAGTTCCAGAGAGATGCAGTTCGGGGAATGAAAGAATTCTGATAGGCAGAAGTTCTGCAATATGGCTGAGTGTCATTTCAGTCATGAGCGCTACCAGATGCCCGTGTAGCACGAGGGAAGGCATGGAGAGGTGGCACCATGGACGCAACTTCATCTGAGCATTTGGCATAAAATATCTGTAAAATAATGCAAGGGAGGCAACATTCCTTCTTACTTGCAGGGGAGGTAGTTTATATGTAATGGCAGGGTTGTTAATGATTCTAACATCTTTATTCTGAATTTTGTCTAGTTGTCTTAATACAACCTCTCCACAACCATTCCACAAGGGTGAGCAATATTCAAGCTGAGAGTGCACATGACTCTTTTAAATTACAGCTAACTGCTCATCGGCGAAGAAGTTACGGACTCTGTACAATAATCCAAGTTTCTTTGAGGTGGGTTTAGCAAGTGATCTGACATGAGAGGTCCAGCTGAGGGAACTGTTAAATGAGATGCCAAGAATTTCAATACTTTTGAAGACGGGAATATTAGTAGCACTGAAGGTATTGTACGAATCTGGCAATATCTGTCTATTAGTAAAATGTATATATTTAGTTTTACTAGCATTAAAAGAGACAATGTTGTTTTGTCACCATTCACTGATTGTAGATAGATCTTGATTTATGGGGGTGGCTGTACTGAGTTGAGAGGTAGAGATATTAGACTTTATAAATGGATGTCTGAGTGTGAATGAACTATGTAGTGTTGAGTCATCTGCATATGAGTGATTGGGATTGTGGGTGATAGATAAGAGATCATTAATATGAACCAGAAATAGGGTTGGCGCCAGAACTGATCCCTGCGGCACGCCGGCATTAATTGAGTGGAAATTGGAATATACATCATCTACCACAACTCTGAATAATTAAAAATTCTAATGAAAAGACGAAATCTGCGGGAAGGGAGATTTGAAAAAATCGCGAAAAATCAAAGTAGGCTAAAGGAAAACTATTTCATTATATATCCCCTGTTATCACAGTACGGACTGATATTAAAATTTAAATGTGTTATACCAACGCTTAGATTAAGCAGGTTTCCTTAATTTTCTGTTATACTAACGAAGTGTCAGAGATTTAAAGGAATTGTTCGAATGCTGACCTTGACTTGGACTGTTATAATGCTTTGTTGACGCATATTTCTATCTTCCTACGAAAACTTCATTGTTGTTAAGTATCTAACGGATTTCTTATTGCTTTTGACGATTGTATTGTCGACAAACTCAGTATCACATCTGATAATAAAAAGAGTATCGGTTTAAGCAACAACAAAATCGAACAAACACCTCCAGCCAATCAGAATCTCGGCAGGAGCAGTGTTGCCATACATGCCTGGCCAGATTAATTGGTATGAGGTATAGCATCTATTCAGTATGGACGGTGGGTGTTAGCGCCGAAGTGGTGACATGTAGAGGTGTATGATGTGTAGGAGGACTACTGGGCCTTGGGAGCAGGCTGTGAAGCCTATGCCCAGAGTCGAGCACATAAATAAATAAATAAATAATAAATAATTCCTTACTATTCACCAGCTATCTATAACTGCAGACCCATTGCCCACATACCCCACGCCCACTACCTACTTAGAAGAAACCTCCTCTTTTACAGGCCGTTTTTATCTTCACATTTTCTTACCCACATTTTCCTTCGTGTTTTATTCCTTAACCATTTCCCTTTATATCTTTTCACGAACTGACTTCTTTTGCCAGTCCTCTCTTGCTGCATTTATTCACCTATCTCTCCATGCTTCTCTGTACATTCGTTTTCATCTCTGTCACACTCTCCCTTCTCACCCTGCATCGTCTCTGCAGCTGCTGTCATACTCGTAAATCTTTAACGACAGAACACCCTACGAATTTTATCTGTGAGAACGCGAAAACACTTCATGCAGTGAAAGTTTATGCATCTCAGTATTCCAGGTCATAAATATTTATTGATGCTATTATACAGGTACTTAAGGTGGATACGAGAGAGAGAGAGAGAGAGAGAGAGAGAGAGAGAGAGAGAGAGAGAGAGAGAGAGAGAGAGAGAGAGAGAGAGAGAGAGAGAGAGAGAGAGAGAGAGAGAGAGAGAGAAGAGAGAGAGAGAGAGAGAGAGAGAGGATATAATCCTGCAAATTTGCCGTGTGCAAGGTATCAGGATAAAAGAAAACCAAGTTAAGGTCAGGTCATTTTTAGGTGTATTGGAAGTCATAGGCAGGGGGAAATATAGAATGTGGAAGACAGTTCGAGAGCTGACATGTTGCTTAAATGAATAACTAACAATATTAATTACCTCTTGCATTACAAAGCCGAATAGAGATGGGATGAGAGTGTGCTGCCAAACGGGTCCTTCGTGCCCACCCTAATAGTCGAAGGATGCAAGGAGATAATGTAGAAGAGCAGTGGCCATTGAATACCGACAGAAAAGAAGTAAAGATGCAACACGGCGATGGAAGAAGGAGGATGTAATGTGTCAGTGAGAGAAGAGGAGTTGAAGCGAAAGTCTTTCATTCTACTCTGTTCAGCTGTGCTGTACAGTATATAAGGAATACCTCCAAATATATGAGTGTTGTTCAAACAGGGAAGAACAAGACCACTGTAGAATGTCAACGGCTGTATAGGGGTAAGGAAAGCGTGACACCAGCTTACCACAGGTAGTCGACTGTGAACAGATTTTTGTAATGGGATAATACGTTCATTCCTTGATAGTTCCCGAGAAACGGAAACCCCCCAAATATTACGATATGATGAAGGATTGATTTGTATGTTGTTCACTATTAACGGATAATCCTATGGAAGTCTTTTTTTTTTTTTCCTGGTCGAATAATGATGCAGCTGAGATTCTGACACATTAAGAACATTATTTTTTTCTTCTTACTACAGTCAGAAATCATAATCAGGTCAGAAATTATGTAAGCCAAAACGTTATCCCTGTTTACTAAAGCAACTGCTATCATAGAATCAAAGAGAAGACAGTGGAAATACGAAGTATTGATTTATTCGCTTATAAGCGGATTGGACTAGATGAGATCAGACGATGACTGATGAACTGAAGTAGGAGTGTTGGAAAAGAACACCATCCTGAGAAACGCCCCTTCTAGAAAGCTTTAGAAGAGCAAATGAAAGGAAACTTGAGATGAATGCACATATAAAAGGATAGAATCTACAAGAAAGCAGCATGAAAATGAACGATTTGTTCCTGACTCTCTCGAAAGCCTGTGACATGCTAAATGGGACAGTAAAGTTTTCTCGAAAGTTCCGAACGAGGATGACCAAGAATCAAAGAAGAAAATGCCAGTGAAACGTCACTGGCAGAAACATTAATATTGGTCAGAAAGAGGGCTATTAGAGGAAAGATGCTTGAAGATCATTCTGAAAGGGTTAAAGTCAACGGCATAGAAATGCAAGATAGTAAAGTTGCTGGGCAATACTTAGAAGGCTGGGAACGTTTACCCTTTTCTTTCGGACTGGCTGAATGAAAGAAAATTTTCAGTAAGAAAGAAAGAAAGAAAGGTACAAGCTGACTGGCAGGTGTCAAAGAGTTTACCTAGGCAAGGTGTCAGCATAGAAACTCAGTTTTTGAGAACAAAAGGAGCTCCTCATTAGGTCCGTATGCTTTATGAGTATTGAAGCCAGTTAGGGCAAAATATACCTCCTTAGAAGAATATTGAATGGGAAAGGTTGAGCGATTGCACAAGAAGAATAAGAAGTGGAATTAGTGGATAAAGTCTGGACAAAGAGTTCCGGTTTATCAGGAACAGAATTAGCAACAGAACCATCAGAATGGAAATCAGGAAGAAAAGGGGATAAGGTAAAGTTATCCGTAAAATTTTTATCAAGATACGAGAAGAGCCAGATGGAGCATGAAGAATTTGAGGCCAGATCATTTGAAGTAAATGAAATTACTCTTGGCAAGGCGAAGAAGAGACTTAGCACGATTTTCGACAGAAACAAGATTGTTATTTAGGGGTAAGTTTGTGCTGGTAGTTTTTATCATCCGACTTTAGAAGGCGGAGCGATAACATTTTAGCCTGTGTGTGTGTGTGTGTGTGTGTGTGTGTGTGTGTGTGTGTGTGTGTGTGTGTGTGTGTGTGTGTGTGTGTGTTCCCGTTATATCTCATGAACGGCTTGAGGTATCAACACGAGACCTTCACGGTATCAAGATATGGTCAAATCTTGACCGAGTTCGAAAATGGACACTCGGGGTCAAGGTCAAGATCACCAGAATGGCTGCCAGAATTCAACTAGTTTTTATCGCCTACCTTTAGCACCATTATATATTAAGAACGGTTTGAGTTATCAACATGAAACCGTCAGGGTATCAAGATATGGCCAAAGTCTTGGACAAGGTCAAAGAAGAGCACTTGGGGTCAAGGTCAAGGTCACCAAAATGGCTGCCCAAGGTCAACTAGTTTTTTTCGTCCGCCTTGAGCATCGTTATATCTCATGAACGGCCTGAGCTATTCGCATGAAACCTTCAGGGTATCAAGACATGGCGTAAATCTTGGTCTTGGCCAACAGCATATTCTGGCGGGCAATTAGCATCCGGCTTCCGAATGCTTTTTTTTTTTTTTTTTTTAATCTGCTTCCTTTTTGTGGACAGACTTACAGCAGTCGTGATTAAAACAAGGCTTTCTTCCATTACCTGGGATGTAAACGAAAGCTGTGTATGCTTCCATGCCCAACAGCATAACCTTCTTCATATGTCATGTACACTACTGAGGTGTCTCTCAGCCATGGAAGCAATAATCACTCCAGGGAATATCAGAGTAATACTGTTTGATGGCATACCAATCCTCAGTACCATAATGCAACAGACTCCGTTTCTTGGGATGGTCCACAGGCTTAGGTGGGTTGAGTGGACAGGTTAGTGAGATAAGAATGCGACTGGAGAAGCCAAACACAGAGAAATTATTTACAGAGTAAGCAGGAGTAGTTATATGAAAAAGACCAAATAAATTGGAACTCATACCAAGGCGATTCCTGTTCCAGCAGCTCTTGATCATTAATGTTGGGAAAGACGTAAGTTTGTTCAACAAGTTGATCAGTGAATACAGTATGAAGCCAAAGGTGACGGTGAATATTGAATGTGTTCAGTATTCTCAATTTGCACATCTCTAACGTCTCACCAGAAACATTTTTCATCTCAACTCCCAAATTTGCTTAACATGATTTTCTCTTTTATGTCTGCGGCTTTGATACTGAAGCTTGCTACATGGCAGTACTCGAAAAGTAAAATTATACAGAAAACTTTAAAGCTAGGTTTTGAAAGTAGTCATGGTGATGAGCTGAATAAAAAATGATGTAAACGTAAATAAAATATAAACAATCTGGACGTTTGAGAAAATGCAGGTATCATTTTACCAGAAACTGTGGAAAAAATAAATCATATTCTGAATGCCCTGAACTGAGACTGTAAAACGTCTTATGAGAATGGGAAGACAATGAAAGTTCCCAAGGAATACACTTGACTGCTGTTAGTGACACCATTTCATATAAAGATTCAAGCTGCTTTCTTAGCTTAGGCTTCTCACAGTTCTACATCGTACCGTCATCATGGATCATAATGGTGGTACTAATAGATCCCAGTTTAGTTTGTAATCTCACCCCCCTACTTTTTTTTTAAAAATCCTACAAGCGGTTCTACGTACTTTTATTATTTAATCTTAATTATTTGTGAATTCTGTTTGTTGGTATATTCGTAAATAAGGAATTTAGTGCGTGACTGTGGATCCAAGAAAAGCTTTTGTTATACTTACGCCGCAAAGTATTCCCTAATGAGTCTGTGGTGCTTGCGCAGTACATTCTTCAAAGATGATGAATAGATCTGGCCTAAATTTCAGATAGCACATGTTCAGCTGAGCTTTTTTTTATTATTATTATTTTTTTTATGTGTTCGACTTTGGGCATAGGCTTCACAGCCTGCTATCAAAGCCCAGCAGTCCTCCTACATACCATACACCTCTACATGTCTGTTGGTAATAAATTTTCTGTTGGGACTGTTTCAGTATCGAAGGTGTTTTACTCACGTACAGCAACACAACACAAATCATCATTATGTTCCAAGCCTTGCGTTGCCATGATATACATGAGACTTTTTCTCTGTTGCAAAAAGTGTCATTAATGCCTCCCTGTATACTGCTCTGCAATTTCATTCCTAAACATCAGCAAACTTTCCAGAACGCCATAAAAGCAGGGGGAGGCGGTGACTCAGAGGTGGCCTGCGGTCCTACCGGACCCAGGTTCAAATCCCCGCTGGGGCAGGGAACAGTTTAAGGTTTGAATTTCATGTAAAGCAGACTTTACCGATCTACCAGAAGACCCGCCGACATGTCATAAAAATACCCTCGCTAATACCAATACACTAGTCCTGTATGAGACAGCCCTCGCATGTATTCAATATGGATGATGGGTGTTAGCGCCGAAGTGGTGACATGTAGAGGTGTATGATATATAGGAGGACTACTAGGCCTTAGGAGCAGGCTGTGAAGTCTATGGCCAGACTTGGACACATTAAAAAAAAAATGCAAAATAATCCTTGTTTGTTTTTCGCGTCTTTGTTACTTTCTTATTCCTAACCCTTATCGGTTACCACACAGTTAAGTCCATACTCTATAAAGGAAAAGCCTCTATTGTGTATGTGCAGGTAGCTATAAGGGTACTCTGTTATCACTGTTTTTCGTATCTGTCATTTATGTTGGACACACACACACACACACACACACACACACACACACACACACACACACACACACACACACACATACACACACGTTAGGAAAGCATACACGAGGACATTGTTTTTCTTATCCGTATGACGAAATCCATAATATTTACGGCTTGGAATACAAAGGTACACAAACTCTCGCTCCATGAAATATTATCTGTCATTTACGACTATGTATATGTACCATCTTATGTCGTTAGAGTTTTATGAAAGCACCTTCACTGGTGAATGGAAGCTAGGCATTCAGATACTGACAAAGAAGATTGCCTATGAGGAGAGGAATATAGAGGAAGTGGGGAATATATCAAGGGAGAAAGAGAGAGCAGAGATAGTTGGCAAACAGAGAGAACGGAAAATGATGCAATCAGAAAACAAAGAGAAAGAAAAGGACGAGAAAAAAAATATGAAGGTAATGGTGGACTATGAATGAGTGGGTTTATAGTAGGTAGGTAGTCAATGACAAGTAGACATTGTTCCGTAAGTCAAATATGTCGTGAACGTGCAGTAAATTCAGTACCAAGGAAATGAGTGTGTAAGAAGTAGTTAGTGGGTGTATAATCAGTAGGTGGTGAGAGTGCAATAAATAGGTAGACGGTGTGCAGCAAGTGGGCACCGTGGTCGGTAATTAATAAGTAGGTAGTAGCTAGGTGTGTTGTAAGTAGGCAGTGAGTTATCTCTAACGTCACTTCAAGACTCCTGCATTGTTGTTACGACTCAAAAAGTGGCATCTCATGCGATGACGCCTTTCTTTCTTTCCTCTGTATAATCATTCATCCTTTTTTCTGTATTCTTTCTCCATTGCTGTTCATCTTTTCCGCTCTTGCCGTCTCTTTCGTCTTCACTGCTTGCCCTTCCAGCACTTCATTCTCTTTGTTTTTCTTTTTGGAACTGATATGATCTTTTTTCCTTCTTCTTGTCATTTTTTCTTTTCCGTCCTTCCTCCCCATAATCTTCTGCCATTACTCTTTCTGCTTCCTTCACCTCCATTCTCTCCATTAACTTTACTTTTTCTTTTCCTTATTTATCCAATCTTGGTATCGTTGTGTTGTCCTGTCGTCTCTGATCTTTAGTAATCTTGCCTAACTTGCCCTTAAACAGTCTACTTTATCCTGCCCTCTGTATAGTATCCTCCTCTTTTCCATCCCACACATTCTCTTTATATTCATATCTTCTCTAATTTTATCTTACTACTTCACTCAATCTTATCCACCTTGAAGCCATAATGTTATATCGTTATATCAATCTCTGGTAGAACTTTCTTTTTCCGTTCGCTGACCACGAAATCCTTGGCTAGGATCTCATTGCCCTTGTATTTTGCCACCTGTATTTGAATTAGGGAGCTGACTTTGTAAAACGAGGGTTACATCTCTTTGTATGAAGGAATGCTCTTGGGTGCTTTATTTATGCATCACTCTTCCCTCAGTGTGATATAGGATTATTTTAAGCCCTGGTGTTCCTATTTCCACCTTTCCTGATCAGAGCTGTCTTATCCACTAACTTCTTCATTTCTGCTTCCTTCATCCAGTCTTAGGAAAATGGCTGTCTTCAACCCTTCCAATGATTCTACCATCTTGTAACGTCTCCAGCGGTTTTAGTTCCCTTCACCGCCTGCATAAGATTATAACTGATGAAAGTTTACTTCCTCCTTGAAATGTTGGGTGTCTCTCTCTCACCTCTTGCTTTAGTTCTCCCTTCTTCCATCCTCCCCACCTCAATTCGCAGCTCCCTCCCCTGTAAAATTGTACTTTCCGTTTCCCCTTATAAATATCTTCCTTCTTTTTCCTCTTGTAAAATTTAGTAAAATATTGCTCTTATCTTTCCCTTCATGATATTGTCCTGCCTTTCCCACTTCCTCATATTTTACATCCTTTCCTCCCTTCACCAAGGTCGACATCATTCCCTGCATCGTTCATCAAAATGTACCTCCATTCCTTCATTCCATAAATTCTATCTCCTTAGCTACTTCCCTTCATCATGTCTCATATTTTTACTCCTTCGTCCCATCCTCATTTTTACCACCTTCCCTCCATCCTTCCGGAATTCTTAGCTCCGTTTTCTACTCTGCCAATCGTACCTCCTCTTTCTTAATTCTATCTCCCTCTTCCCTTCATCAAATTAACTTCCCTCCTTCATTCTTCATATCCTCTTTCCCCTCCGTTTTTTTTTAATTCCAAATTCAAGCTCTCCCCTTCCTGCCTCACTCACCCTCCTTTTATCAGATTCATCTTTCCCTTTTAATAAAAGTTTCCCTCCATCATTCCATTTTTAATTCTACATTCTTGTATACCGCCCTTCTACAAAACCTCAATCGTAGAGTTTCTGTGACTCGATGATAGTTGCTGAAAGATTTTTTTTTTCTATTGTTCAAAAAATTTCCACTATTTCCCATGAATTTATGTGCCTGCTTCACTGATTCATATTTTCTTGCATTTCTTCAATATTCTCATATTTCTCTTGGCCCGACACAAACATCTTATCCCACAGCCTTCTTCTTATCAAACCCACATCTTTCATATCCTTTTCCACATTGTTATCCTCATCTGCTTACCGCATCTCACAGTCATCTCTTCTGATCCAGTCTCTCAATATGCTCCTCCATCTCTCTCGGGCGTATGTAAATATCCGTGCCTACTCATGTTCTCAGCTCCCGTCCACTTTATTTATTTTCCGTGTTCCCTTCAATCCTTCTTCATCCCGTCATTCATTTTCTATCATACATCGTCTCTGCCTTCCTCCACTCTTTCGTCACCCACGCTTATTCCTTCCTACGCTTCTCGCTGCCATATCTACAATTCTTTCCCTCTTCACTTTCGCTTCCCCCTTCTCTAGACATTCCCTGCACTTTATTTCTAACCTCCCCTCTTCCTTCATATTGTTGCCAAGAGACTTGAAGTAAACAACAGCATATTGAACAAAGGCGTCTGCAGTTTCTCTCTCTCTCTCTCTCTCTCTCTCTCTCTCTCTTCTGTTTGTGTGTGTGTGTGTGTGTGTGTGTGTGTGTGTGTGTGTGTGTGTGTGTGTGTGTGTGTGTGTGTGTGTGTGTGTGTGTGTGTGTGCGCAAGCCTATGAAACCACCTTGAAGAAAAGGTGAGGGATGTTTCGTAGTGGAGGAATTTATCATCTCAGTGATAGGTCTTGCAGCAGTTACACAACAGCTTAAGGCTCACTGATGATGCAATGGTGGGATTTCATTAACAGTTAAAATAGCAATGCTGAAATTCAGATATACAATATATCTTCCGCAAAATGTTAGGATTTTAATTCATGAAAATGAACTCAACAGGCCTATCCACTATCCTCTTGACCTCACAAAGTAGCAAAGGCAGTAGTCCCGAGAGACATAACAATAGTTTTTGGCTAAAGTTGGAGTAGGGAGAGGAGATTATTACAAGTCTCTGTCTGAACCTAACCAGACAGAGACTTGTAATAAGTTGATGTAAAGCGCCGTACGCGTTCAAAGGGGCTGATAATCATCTCTCCTCAAGTGTCGGCTTTAACAAGACTGTGATATCTTAGTGGTCAGTGTCCTGTCATCCGAACTTTAATTTTAATCGGCAATGAAAAGATTGCGTTGTGCCATCATACAACGATGAGATCTGGAGATTTCATTCTTCCAGTATATATTGATTTAATTACACTGTACGAGCTTTAACTATGTATGAAGTGCAAGTAAAAATGAATATTAATAACAAGGAAATTTCTCTGGAAATATTAGGTAAGGGCGAGAGAACCAGGTTTGTCAGGGTCTATTAATTAAGTTTGTTAGGGTTTGGTTAGTTTATATTATATTATGTTTAGCTACGTTTGGTAACAAAGAAACGAGCAGTTTGCAATAGAAATGAAAAACGAAACAGAATGAATAATACAAATTAGAAAAAAAAAGCCACTACAAAGAACGATGGTCGTAAAAAAGCATAACTCCGCAATTTGCAGACAGACGAACTATCATTTACCCCGATGGTGCCACCCTAAGCTGGGATGAACACAGAAGTGGGTAAAATATACAATAAATAAAACATTAATTATAATATTCACCGCGAACACTCTCGTTGGGAGTCACAGGGACTGAGAAAATAATAAGGGCATAGTTTTCAATGGATATAAATGTGAGTATCAAGACAACGGAGTATTCACGATGAGTATCTGCTCTAGGAACCTCATTAAATTCAAAATACATGTATACGTAAACTTTGAATTCTACTGGAATCAGACTATTATATTATACTGAGAAAGCAGTGTGCAGAAGAGTTTGTTCAGCAAGTAATTAGTTAAGTCTTGTCATTCCCCACGATATATCCTTACAGAGAGAATATATTTCGTTTATATACACATTCAGGAAGTAGATTTTCCTTATAATCTGTAAAACTTGGCTGAAAAAGAAAAATAAAGAATTTCATGCGCTATCCGTGGTCTCTGTTGTGTTATATATTATATTCTGATCGTGTCTTGACTGGAGCTAATTGATAAGGATCGGCCTCTCGACGCAGACATAAATTAACAACAGGCTGCCTCGCAACAATGCAACGCTGGCAACAACCAATGCTTCGACCCCAGAATATATCAGTTAAGTAGACTTAAGCTTCGTCAATACATATTCCACAGGAAAAAAAAAATAGTTTATGGGGAGCTGAAGGAAGGAAACAGGTGAACAGAGGCGATTTAATTCTCGGGGTGTTTCGCCAATGTTTTCTATAGAAGCCACATAGGAAATTAGCTGGGATTAAACTTACCTTTACTTGCTATATTTTGTTCCAGCTCCTCTTCACATCTGTCAAAATGCCTCTGCATATACACTGAGAATGATATAGCACGTTTTATGTTGGGAAGAATATGCAATACTTTATATTCGAATAAAATGAATGGAATGATGGTGAGTTACAGAATAACTGCATACCTAAAAATTTGTGCTGACTGTACTACAGCGAATCATTTTAGGTAGAGAAAAGCTCCAGTGAAATGTAACACGAACTGTCTCACAAACAGCCACTTCAATAGAAATTACAGATATTCGATAATGCGTAGCAACCTTGGACGAGCCAATACTTTCTCTGTGTCTCAGCCAAGTCGTGTGGACAACGACCAACTAGTCCCCCACTTGTCTAACATTCAACTTCCGAAGTAAAGTTTAGAGCTGCCAGTGTCCTCAAAAGAGAACGGAACTCGGCATTTCCAAGAGTTAATAAGAGAGGGAACCACAAGGTGCGGACCTACAATATGAGCTTTGCGACTATTAGTCGGTAGGATACGATAAGTATCCGTCCACCAAAATCCCCCACACAGGAACTCTGGGAGCTAATGCCAAATGGGTTAATGCTGAGTTGAGCACCAGTGTCCCATGTAGTGATGGTACTCTGAAATCCCACAAGAAAATAATAATAATAATAATAATAATTATTATTATTATTATTATTAGGCCTATTATTATTATTATATTATTATTACTATTCTTGTCATCATCATTACCTTCATCATCATTAATAGTAGTAGTAGTGGTGGTGGTGGTAGTAGTAGTAGTAGTAGTAGTAGTAGTAGTAGTAGTATGATTGTCGTTGTTTTTATTATTACAGGTTGATTTTGCTTCTTTGACGTAGGGTTGGTAGAGTGGTCAGTTTTAAAATCCAGTTTTGAAAGAATTCATTTGAAATATGCATACAGACTTGTGAAAATTACCATCGTTTTGAAGCCAAAGATGTGATCAGAGAAATGGAAACAGAATGATATAAAGCAATAGGTCACTGATTTGAAGAGGTTACTGCAACTCACCTTTCATTTTAATCTGTGGAGAGTAACGTTATTCTCCTCTCCAATGTATCACCCCACCTTGTCCCACTTACTTCTACCATTATCCTAGTTCCCGTACCCTTTCCCAGTCGTCAGCACCAACATATTGTCGTTGGTGGCCTCGTCATTTCCTTTACTGTAACATTCACTCATTCCTCCTTGTGTCATCTTTTTTTTTTCCCGCTCGCTTCCCAGTTTCTCGTCCCACTTTGTCACATTCGCTCGTCAACTCAGCCCTCCTAGTTCCCCTCATTACCTCAGAAGCTTCACCTACCAACTTGTCGTCGTCCATCTTTGTCCCACTCATCCCCTTCATTCGGTCCCCGCCAACTTCCTGTTCCCCCATCCCCCTCCACCATCAGCACACACACAGGGGCCACGGAAGGCGAGGTCAGCTTTAACAAGGGCTGGAGTCACTGTGGGAGAGAGAGAGAGAGAGAGAGAGAGAGAGAGAGAGAGAGAGAGAGAGAGAGAGAGAGGTGATCCAGCATCATGAGAGGCATCCGCTTTTCCCAGCAATCACTTTTCCACTCACCTTTATTGAGATATTTACACTCCTGACGGTTTCCCCCAATTACTCACTGAATTTCTGTTTTCTCTATCTATCTATCTATTGCCAGACGCCTCAATCCCGTTTGGGGTGGACACAAACAAATCGCCTTCAAGTCGCCCTGTCCCCCGCCATTTCACTGCCCTGCTCCCAACTCACAAACCCCTGTCTCATATACCTCTCCACCCCATCCCTCCATCTCATCCTCGGCCTCCCCCTCCCTCTTCCCCCCTCCACCTCACTCACATACACTCTCTTCGTCAGTCTTTCACCCTCCATCCTCTCCACATGGCCAAACCACCTCAGTGTGTTCCTCATAACGCTTCCTATCATATCCACATCCACACCACAACGCTCCTTTATGTCCTCATTCGTCAGCCTGTCTGTTTTCTATCATATATAAATAAATAAATTCCGTCGTCAATAAGTAAATAATAAACAATACGTATAAACAGAGAGAGAGAGAGAGAGAGAGAGAGAGAGAGAGAGAGAGAGAGAGAATTCTAGATAAAAATGTGCAGATGGTGTTTCCTGTGAGTAAAGGTTTCGGGTCGTAAATGCTATGGACTAACGTCTTTTGTTCCTTTGATTTCTTCATATCTTAGTGACAGGAAAATAAGAGTAAAAGTAGATGATGCATATTCCAATTTCCACTCAATTAACGCCGGCGTGCTGCAGGGGTCAGTTCTGGGGCCAACTCTATTCCTGGTTCATGTTAATGATCTCTTATCTGTCACCCACAATCCCATTCACTCATACGCAGATGACTCAACACTACATAGTTCATTCACACTCAGACACCCACTTACAAGTCTAAAATCTCTACCTCTCAGCTCAGTACAGCCATCTCCATAAATCAAGACCTATCTATGATCAGTGAATGGGGACAAAACAACCTTGTCTCCTTTAATGCTAGTAAAATTAAATGTATACAGTTTACTAATAGACAGATATTGCCAGACTCGTACATTACCTTCAGTGCTACTAATATTCCCATCTCCAAAAGTACTGAAATTCTTGGCGTCTCACTAAACAATGCCCTCAGCTGGACCTCTCATGTTAGATCACTTGCTAAAACCGCCTCAAAAAAACTTGGATTATTGTACAGAGTCCATAACTTCTTCGCTGATGTGCAGTTTGCTATAATTTATAAGAGTCATGTGCGCTCTCAGCTTGAATATTGCTCACCCTTGTGGAATGGTTGTGGAGAGGTTGCATTAAAACATCTAGACAAAATTCAGATAAAAGCTGTTAGAATTATTAACAACTCTGCCATTACAAATAAACTACCTCCCCTGCAAGTAAGAAGGAATGTTGCCTCGCTTGCATTATTTTACGGATATTTTATGCCAAATGCTCAGATGAAGTTGCGTCCATGGTGCCACCTCTCCATGCCTTCCCTCGTGGTACACGGGCATCTGGTAGCGCTCATGACTGGAATGTCACTCAGCCATATTGCAGAACTTCTGCCTATCAGAATTCTTTCTTTCCCCGAATGCATCTCACTGGAACACGCTTCCCCAGAGTTGTTTCCCTCCAAATTTAACCCACAGATGTTTAAGTCTAACTGCTACAGATATTTTATGAACAGAGGACACCAGTAATCTGGTGTATGGATTATTTTTTTTTTATTCATTTGTTTTTCTTTCCTCCGTTCTGTTATTTAAAAAAAAATGAATTAATTATGTCTCATTCCATTGAACAGTTAATAGTTTTCCACTTCTGCATCAATTCGTATATTGTTTTTCGATCGACTCATCTCTTCCTTAGATTGTATGAAAGATCAGGTTTGATGATGGTGATGATGATGATGATGATGATGATATTTTTTGTTGTCCGTTACTTACGTGTGGAAATAGCAAATGAAACTCTGGAATCTGGAGAAGGTCACAGTTTAAGACAAGGGACGGAAGTCTTACGGGTACTAAGAAGTGGGTAGAAAAAAAAAAAAAATCAGTGTCTATTCATATGAAAATGGGACTATTCGAAGGCACAGTGATGTCGACTATGCTGTATATGTGCTTAGTATGGGCCTTATATGGTTGGCCCGAAAAAAAGACTAGAAGTGTTGCAGATGATCTGGCTAAGGTCCGTAGGTGGGGTGGAATGGTTTGACAGAGTGAGATATGACACTACAAGAGAGATGTTGAAGCACATGTAGTATGATGGAAAGAGGGGGGCCAGGGTGTGTTAAAGTGGTGTGGCCCAATGCACAGTATAAGTGGTGAGATACTGATAAAGTATGTGTACTCGTAGATCTCAGAACAGGAGAAAATGACAAGAAAGGGAGATCTCATGAGAGGTTAGACAGTATGAAAGAGATTTTCAAGTCTAGACGTCTGAACATTCTGGACAGTGAGAGGCGTGTAACGAACATAGCAAACTGGAATAATGATGTTCATGAGGGTATGATCCGCTTTTAACGATCTGTATCAGGAAAGCAGTGGTATAATGTAATCCAGTGGGACTACTTGTGGGTGGTTTAACCCGCCCCGTCCCGACGACGTATGGGTACGTCACCACGATTTGCATTTGCCAGTCCCGGCGACGTACCAGTACGTCGTGCAATTGCAAAGTACCTAATTTGCACAATTTTCAATTTTCGCACGTGATTTTTCGTATGTATACACGGGACACCTTCCTCTATTCCTGTACAAGATACCAAGCAGGGACAATGCCTTACACTGCATAACCTTCCCCCTCCCCCCCTCACGCCATTGTCTTGGCAATGGACCTGTTACCAGTGACCTGGCTAGTAAAGTTATTCAGGGCCAGAGTGATTCCCCAATCGATGACAATGTGGAGGACAATGTTTACATAGCATTAGAAGAAGAAACAGCCAGAAATAATGATCAGGTAGTGTGGCAAAAATAGGTCAGGTATGGTGATTAGTTAGTGAGTGAAACAATGCTTATAATGCCTTTATTACTGCTTGAAAACCAATATACTGTCATACTACATATACATTCGTACCAAGTAAATAAATAAATACCGTTTATGAGTGGATAAAATAGTTACCCTCCAATAGAACTCGTTTTCTTTGGTGCCAGCATGTTAAAAAACCCACTCAGGTAAGGAGGAACTCCTACCTGGATTGGGCACTTTAAACCTCAGGTGAGCGATTTCTCTCTGAATTTTCGATGTTTCTCACCAAAAGCGAAGGTTTTAGCCAAAAAAAAAAAAAATCGAAAATACCTCGGGACTGGGGGATGTCGGAGGTGCGGAAAACCTCGGGACGTGACGGGTTAAAATGGCATTATCTATTCCATCAAATACGGCAGCAGACAGACCAGATGTAAGCTAATGAATTTACTTTTCTTCTGTTTTCAAGCGCTCCACCGCTGAAGCACGTAACATCGTGCTGGTATAAAATGATTAAGGTAAATATTGTAAGCATCCTAATTAACGTGTTCAATATTCGTAACATAGCCTGGTATTTTACAGTACATGATAAATCCTGAGATAGTGGAATAATTGATATATTGTCAGGACACTAAAATATAATAATCAATCTATCTATCTATTGCCAGACGCCTTAATCCCTTATACGGGGTGCCCACAAACAAATCGCCTCCACGTCAGTCTGTCCCCTGCATTTCACTCCCTTGCTCCCAATTCACACACCCCTCTCTCATATACCTCTCCACTCCATCCCTCTATCTCATCCTTGGTCTTCCCATCCCTCTCTCCCCCTCCACCGCACTCACATACACTCTTCTCGTCAGTCTTTCACTCTCCATCCTCACCACATGGCCAAACCACTTCAGTGTGTTTCTCCTAATGCTTCCTATCACATCCACATCCACACCGCAACGCTCCTTCACCTCCTCATTTGTCAGTCTATCTCTCCATGTGACTCCACAGGCTCCTCTCGAATAACTCATTTCCACTGCTCTCACTCTTGACTTGTGTCACTCCAACATCGTCCAAGCTTCACTTCCATACGCCAGAGTTGGTATCACAATACTGTCATGTAATAACTTTGTCACTTCCATGCTCACTTCTCTGTTTCTTATCACAGCCTTCAAGGAACCAGCAACCTTTCTTCCTTGTTGTACCCATTCAAGCACTTCTCCCTCCAAACTTCCATCCTTACTCATCACACTACCCAAGTACTTGAACGTACTCACATTTTCCATTTCCTCATCATCCAGTCTCACTGTACATTCACTGGTTTCACCTCTCTCGAAGACCATAACTTTACTCTTCCTTACATTCACCTTTAAATTCCGTTTCTTACACACACTCCCAAACTCGTCCACCAAGCCTTCCAGCTCCCCTTCGTCTTCACTGAACAAGACAGTATCATCTGCAAACAACAGTACAGGGAGTTTCAAAACACTGCCCTCTCTCATTAGGGCCACTCCAACATGCATTGCCCTACCTTGCATCTCTTTCATAACCCCATCAGTATATAGATTGAACAACCATGGAGACATGACACATCCCTGTTTCAATCCAACCTTCAAATAGAAAAACCCTACTCAGTTCACTATCCACACGCACTGCAGCCTTAGCACCTTCATACATAATCTTCACAGCATTCAACAACTTCCCATCTACTCCATATATTCCTAGTACTTTCCACAATCCTTGTCTATCCATCCTGTCATATGCCTCTCCAAATCCATGTTTGCCGCATACAACTTCTTTCCCCTCTATAGACACTTTTCCACTAAAGATCTAAGAATGAATATCTGATCTACACAACCTCTTCCCTTCCTAAAGCCTCCCTGTTCTTCTCCAACTAATTCCTCTGTTATTTCCCTAACTCTGTCAATAAGTATCCTACCGTATACTTTTCCTATTACACTGAGAAGAGAAATGCCCCTATGATTACCACACACTTCTTTTTCCCCTTTCCCCTTGTACAAGGGAATAATTATACCTGACTTCCAATCATTCGGGACTTTACCTTCCTCCCAGACCAATCTGCTCATCTTCCACATCCATTCTACTACTATCTCTCCCCCATGCTTCAGCATTTCACCACACACTCCATCAATTCCTGGGGCTTTCCTCATTTTGACTTTCTTCATTGCTTCCACAACTTCCATCCTACTGATTTCTTCCTGCCTTCTCACCTCCTTCCTTCTCCCAGCCATTCCCCAGCCGCTTATTCTCGCATTACTTTCATTCTCTATGTTCAACAGTTCATTAAAGTGTTCTCTCCATCTGCTCACTTTTTCTCCCTTCTCCACTGGTAATCTACCATTTTTATCCTTCTCTCCCCTACTAACTTCATTGCCACCCTGTCTGACTCTCTCTACCTCTTTCCAGAACAGTATCTTACATTCCCTCCACTTGACACTCAAATTCCTTCCAAATTCCTCATCCATTCTCTTCTTACTTTCTCTTACAACTCTTTTCACCTCTTTCTTCCTTTCTACATACAACTTTCTCTTCCGACTCTCAACTTCTTCCACTCCTTTGTTTCTCATCCATTCATTATATGCTTTCTTCTTTTGTGCCACAGCCTGTCTCACCATTTCATTCCACCATGCTGTTCCTTGCACCCCCTTTCGTCTTCTTTTCACCCCACACACACATATTTCTTCTGTGAATATCTTGCACACACGTTCCACGTCCCCCTTCTGCTCCAATTCATATTTATCTATTCGTTCCTCCACTTCTCTCTTATATTCTGCCTTTTTCTCATCCTCTTGTAACCTTTCCACTCTCCTTACATCTATTCCTTCCTCCCTACACGGTACATAATAGCAAGTAATGTATTTATGTAATATAGAATTTAGATGAAAGTTACTTCCATCGTATTTCTAAAAATCCTTTCTAATTCCTCTCCCAGAAGTGTTTGTTTCTTGATCTTTTGTTCGTGGAGAACTATGCCTGTTGGTTACGTTTTCCTGTTGTTCTGCTAACTGTAATTCCTCATTGGGTAATTCAGATGCTGTTTCCTCTGGCAATAAAATTGGTGGTGTTGCAAACATCCCGCAGTAGCACTAATCACTAACTAAGAAACATATTTTGCTAAGGAATGTCGTCACGAAACACGTATTTTATGAATCTGTTAACTGTATAGATAACGAAAACGATTAGTAATAAATGAATGATATAAAATAAATCTACATATAATTGTTACTGTTGGTACTAGTAATCAGTAATGGCCTTAATATAATGAAGAAGGTGTTTGTACGTAAGTTTCTATATAGATGAAGTGGTGTTTGTTATTAGAAATAGTAAAATGTGGTAAGAAAAAAATAAATAAATGGTGTGTGAAATGGCTATCTCGGGTCGTAACGTCACTACTGTAGCTGCCTGTTTGTTTATGTTTTAGTATTTGCTTTTTTTAACCCTGTTATCCATAATGACTCTATCTTAAGTGTTACTTAGTTTGATTGTTGTAAATACGATAATTGTATTGTATATCTTATGCAAAGTGTTCATCATTCTCGTATTGGCAATACATCCCAATAGGATAGTGGTGATATTCATTTGTGAAGTTATGAACAAAAAACAAGGACTGTATGTTTATGCTTTGGGAAAAATAAGTAAAACTATATACACCCACTTAGGAGGTAGAATGATGTCACCCTCGGAGACTCAGCGCCGCGCCGTGGTGATGGATCAGCTATGAGTAACGTTGAGTGAGGTGAGTGGTGGGTCAAGGTTGTCGGGCAGTTGCTGCGTCGTCTGTCCCGTCACCAATGCATCAGCGTCTCCTCAGTCTTGTAGTTGTGATGATGGTGATGGAGTGTGGCTGGGGAGAATGGTGGGGTGAGGTGGGGGTAGATGTGGTTGAGGGTGCCGGTAAGCTGAGTCAGCACTCTCCTTACTTCATTTTTTTTTCTTAATTTTTGTGATTTACTTGTAGGCATATAGAGTTGTCTTGTGGTTTCTTTTGCAGCGTTTAATTGTAGTTTCTTGCTATATGATGCGAACTTGTAGCTGATATTGGTTACCGTCTCACCTGCCTGTAGTTTGCTTGCAGGATCGTAATATCTTGTTTGGACTGTAGAGTTGAATCTAAAATTGTTTGTTGATTGTTGTGTTCAGATGAGCATTATTTCATGGCAATCGTTGATACTTGTAGTTTATCGTGAATCGTAGAACTGAAGCTCGTAACTGAACAGAATTGTTGTAGCTGAATGTTGAATGTTGATAAAATCATGCGGCGTAAGTAGATTGTATTGTAGTTTGTTTGTTCGCTGATTGTAGACTGACGTAGAAATTGGAAGGTTGGTTGTAATTGTAAATCGTCAAACCACCGACAGCATAAAGTTGTGAGGCGTCGTGTGGCTCCGTAGTAGTTTTTGTTTTCTGTCTCGATAATGTAGACTCAACTGTAGACTCATAGACGTGGTTCGTACGCTTGCTGTCATTAAATATATCATAGTTTTAATATAATATATCGTCGTCGTCGCCGAGCTATTGTAACAGTGGGTGAAATTGTAGGGATTTTTAAGAAGGAGAGAACGTTCGTTGTGCTTGTCGTAGATGGCAGGAGGAAGATAAAGATGAGTCTGGGGTTTGATTGCAGTTTATTTTCTTCAAAGGGATATCTCAAGAGTAGTACTGAGGTGAGTTTTCTATGGAGTATCTCACACGAGCAGTACTGAGGTGAGAGCGGTTTTGTGCTAACACCGCGCGCTCCTTGCCTCTCCTCGCCATGCTTCTCTTCTCTCATAACTCCTGCCCAGTCTCTCCCATTTCCCCTGTACAGTATATGACTGGTTGTGTCAAGCGCAGGGGCACGGGTGTGTGGAACCTTCCAGAGAATGGGTAGTTTCCGTCATGGTGCTGTGTGTGAAATTCCTAAGTTGAGAATGTCCGTTGCTGTTTTCTCTAGCCCTCTCGCTTAGGCATGACTTTCATGTAACCTCTATACAGTATTACATACTGCATATATATTATTAGCTAGTATGTAATGTGTTATTATATTTTAGTGTCCGTGTCCTGACAGTATACATACATAGAGAGAGAGAGAGAGAGAGAGAGAGAGAGAGAGAGAGAGAGAGAGGGGGCAAAAGAAAACATCAGGTACTGAAAATTTTTCCATCACATTATCAAGAATACATCAACGATTTCTTACGATTAATAGCTCATATATAAATATTACAGAATTTCAGCATATCAGGAGGAAGATTTCGTAGCATTTAAAAAGATGTTGCTTTCTTCAAGTTGATAATTTCGTTTAAGGTATTCTTGCTGGTAGTAAGTTGTTACAACTGCATGATTTTATCCATTTAGCGGAGACGTTTTGAACGATGGAGTGCATTGAGGCTATGACTATCCCCCGTCCCCTAGTTTTAAAACTCTATTCTACTCAGTAATATCGTCTAGATAGATCTGTAATAAAAAGGCGCCATCATAGTAAAGGGGTATATATTGCAACTAAGTAATTATCCTCCAGTAACTTTTAAGTTCTGTTTTGTGCAACTTCCACCAACTCCACGAGCTGGAATGTGAAAATAGTTGTGAAAATAGTTGGCGAGGTCTCAGACACTACTGTTCGTTTTCCAACTGTCAACATCATAATACCCGTAAAATGGGAGAGACGGCTCGAGGGTTGAAATAAATGATAGAAAAAGAAAACGATGGAAATAGAAATTTGTAAAACTGTGTTATGGTGATATAAGGGAATCGAGTTTGCACTGAAAGTAATATAATTAAAAAGGGAGAGACAAAAACAAGAACGGGCACCCAGAGAGGGCGATACTCACGCACACAGCGGCTAATCTAAACGTTCGAGCATTTGACTTTGTCCTTTTTTTTTTTTTTGTAAATAACAGAACGGAGGAAGGAAAAACAAATGGGTAAAAAAAAATAATCCATACACCAGATTACTGGTGTCCTCCGTTCATAAAATATCTGTAACAGTTAGACTTGAACAGTTGTGGGTTGAAATTTGGAGGAAAACAACTCTGGGGAAGCGAGTTCCAGAGAGATGCAGTTCGGGGAATGAAAATTCTGATAGGCAGAAGTTCTGCAATATGGTTGAGTGACATTCCAGTCATGAGCGCTAGCAGATGCCCGTGTAGCACGAGGGAAGGCATGGAGAGGTGGCACCATGGACGCAACTTCGTCTGAGCATTTGCCAAAAAAAATATCTGTAAAATAATGCAAGGGAGGCAACATTCCTTCTTACTTGCAGGGGAGGTAGTTTATATGTAATGGCAGGGTTGTTAATGATTCTAACATCTTTATTCTGAATTTTGTCTAGTTGTCTTAATGCAACCTCTCCACAACCATTCCACAAGGGTGAGCAATATTCAAGCTGAGAGCGCACATGACTCTTATAAATTATAGCTAACTGCTCATTGGCGAAGAAGTTACGGACTCTGTACAATAATCCAAGTTTCTTTGAGGCGGTTTTAGCAAGTGATCTGACATGAGAGGTCCAGCTGAGGGCACTGTTAAGTGAGACACCAAGAATTTCAATACTTTTGGAGATGGGAATATTAGTAGCACTGAAGGTAATGTACAAATCTGGCAATATCTGTCTATTAGTAAACTGTATATATTTAGTTTTACTAGCATTAAAAGAGACAAGGTTGTTTTGTCCCCATTCACTGATTGTAGATAGATCTTGATTTATGGAGATGGCTGTACGAGTTGAGAGGTAGAGATATTAGACTTTGTAAATAGATGTCTGAGTGTGAATGAACTATGTAGTGTTGAGTCATCTGCATATGAGTGAATGGTATTGTGAGTGACAGATAAGAGATCATTAATATGAACCAGAAATAGGGTTGGCGCCAGAACTGATCCCTGCGGCACGCCGGCGTTAATTGAGTGGAAAATCGAATATACATCATCTACTTTTACTCTTATTTTCCTGTCACTAAGATAAGAAGAAATCAAAGGAACAAAAGACGTTAGTCCATAGCAAGGGAGTTTGGACAGCAGGGAACGGTGCCATACTCTATCGAAAGCTTTAGAGATATCAAGAGCTACTGCATGAATTTCTCCAAAAACATCAATTGATTGATGTATGGTAAGAGTTAAGAGATTGAGTATGTCAATGGTGGATCTTTCGTGGCGAAAACCGTATTGTCTATCACTAATTAAGTTGTTGGATTCAGGATGTTTAACAATATGCTTATTAATTAAAGTTTCAAATACCTTACCAAGAGAAGATGTGACAGCTATTGGTCTGTAATTGGAGGGGTCAGACGAACTCCCTTTCTTCGGAACTGGGTGGATATTGGCTTCTTTCCATGAATTTGGGAATAAAGAAATACGTATGCATAGTCTGAATAATTTAGCTAGGACAGAGGCAAGTTCAGGGGAACACTTTTTCAAAACAATTGGCGGAATTCCATCTGGGCCTGGAGCTTTGTTGGTAGGTAAATTGTCTAGGATGGATTTTACGTATCTTGTCTGTATTTTAAGTGGGGCAATTTCGGGAGAATCAAGTTCCAGTACTGAGACATTCTGGCTGGTATCATCTATGGTAGAATTTCTGGCAAAGGTACTAGCAAAGATATCTGCTTTCCCACGTGGGTCATTTGTAATATTGCCATCTGAAGATTTTAGTGGGGGAATGGAAGATGACTTGTTAAAGTTATTATTGAAAGAATTAAGAGTTGACCAGAATAATCTATTGTCATTAGGGTTGTTAAGTAGTTTTGATGCTTGCCTTTGAAGAAAGTTTGATTTAGATAGGTTTAATACAGCTTTTGCATGATTTCTGGCAATTTTAAATTGGGAGAGTGATTCAGATGTTTTTGATTTTAAGTAAGAGTTATATGCTAATGACTTTTGGGCTGTTGCTCTGGCACAATTGCCATGAAACCATTTTGGAGAGTTTGATCTTTTAGTGAATTGTTGACTTAGTATGAATAAATCCATACCAGCTAGTATTAAGTCGCAAATGTGGGACTGGGTAGAATTGGGATCACTAGAGAAGAAAGACTGCCATGGAACATCAGCAAGATAATTTCTAAATCCATCCCAGTCTGCCCTGTCAAAGTGCCATTGGGTCACCCTGACAGGTTCAGAATGGGGAGGTGTAGGAGGGTTAACTAATAAGGCTTTGATGAGATTGTGGTCAGAGGATCCAAGTGGTGACAGTACCTCTATCCTGTATTGATCTGGATTATTTGTCAAGAATAAATCCAAGAGATGGGCATTATGGTCAGGATTATCAGGTATTCTGGTTGGTTGCTTTACCAACAGGGTGAGATTAAACGATTCCATAAACAGCTCGCATTCTAGACCAGCGTCGTCAGTCCGGGCAGAATGCAATAACCATTCAACATTGTGTATGTTAAAATCACCCAAAATGGTAATTTCATTGCCAAGGGAAAGGTCAAGGTTACTCAACTGAGTAGATATGGAATCAAATACACTGGGTTCTGAAGAAGCATTGGGGGAATGATAAACTACACAGATATATTTGGTAATGTTTTGGCAATTTAATTTATATAATGAGTAATCAAAACTGGATGAAGTGAAGTTTAAAATAGTGTCAACTGCATATTGGGATTTGATATAACAACAGGTGCCGCCCTTGTTACGAAAGTTTGTAAGGAGATGGTAACCGGGAAAACAAAATGGAGATATATCGGTAGAGGGTGAGATTTGTGGTTCTGTGAGGAAAAGGGCCAAAGGGGATATGGACTGTAGGAAAAAATGAACTGAGTTTAAATTTGTGGTAAGGCCGCGGATGTTGGTAAAGAATAAGGCCGCACCGTCACCTCTTCGCCGACGAGCATTCCCGGAAATAGCAACAGTCGCTGCCGGCACAGTCGCTTGATGGCGACCGGGAGGACCCTGTGCCTCCAGCCCTACCCTGCCGGTGGTGGCAATCCGAGGTACCACCTCATTGGCAGTAAGATTGCAGCGGCCATTACTAAAGATGTGAATAGAAGGTGTGATATGTTATGTGCATGTAGTGTGGTATAGACAGTTGAAGGTAGAGGTATTATGAGAGCATGCTGGCCTACTCTCTGTGTAAATGAATGCACTGAAAATGTTCAGAAAAGGGAGATGGTCAGGATCAAGATATTAACCTTCATGATTGCTCAAAAAATGGAATCCTTCGTTCTTACTTTACTCTTAACACTCCCACAAGTGTGGTCGATATCAGATCGAAACTGTTTGTTCTGACCTTGTCATGTGACCTTGCTATTTAACTTTCGCAGCGACCTTAGCTACCGAATGGTTTCAAAATTAAATCCCTTATTTTTACCGTACCCTAAACTCTTGTACAATGTACGTTCAGTCCCGATTCAGGAATGTTTTTTGTTTGTTTGTTCATAAGCTATCTAAAAAAAATATGGAAGGATTTCATTGAAATTTTAGGGATATGTGGGGCATGGGCCAAGAAAGAGCTAATTTAATTCTGATGGTGATCTGAGTTGTTTGGCACAGACGTTGGCGGAAGTATGAGCTCTGTGAAATCGCCTAACTTGTTGCTATTGTTTTTCATTCTAATCCTCGTTTCTCTCAGTCGTCCCCACCCCTTTCACTTTGTCACCACTTTTTTTTTTTTTTTTTTACATCCTTCACCACAATATTTTCAGCAGTAAATTGCCCAGCAATCAATCCCTCAACTTCTTGTTCACCTAAGCGTCCTTCCAGATGATAATTGCAAATTTTATGTAATTTTTGCTTGGACTCTGAGTTTGTCTTAACCAGTCGGCAGATTCTGTTCCTTTTTTATTTTATCTTTATATACTAAACATTCCATACCCCTTCTTTTAACAGCAGATGGACAAAGGAAAGGAAAACAAATTATTAAAAAAAAAAATCCATACATAGCAGGTGCTCTCCATTTCTTTAACAAACAATTAAACTTGAACTGCTTTAGGTTAAAGTTTGGGAGGGAACTAATCTGGGGAACTGAGTTCCAAACAGAAGCAGTTCAGGGAAAAAATGAATTCTGATAGGTAGAAGTTCTGCAATATGGCAGTGTGACAGTCCAGTTATGATTGCTGTCAGATGCCGTATAACACGGGGGAAGGGGTGGAGGGTTGGCACCAGAGCCGCATTTAGACATTGTGAGGTGCTAAGATATTGGTAGCCGCTGAGGCCCCTTTTGGCAATTGTAAACAGAGAATACGGCTGTGTAACAACTGAACTAGACAATGACCCCAAGATGGAGAACAAATCAGTGAAGAGTGGGTAAAGTAGGTTAAGTCATTACTTACCGATGAATTATAATAAAACTGAAACCAAAAAATATAAGATTTTGAGAGGCCTCTTCAGACTGTGAGGCCCTAAGCTGTAGCTTTTTTAGCTTACACCTAAATCCGACCTTGGGTGGCGCAATGGATACGACTTTGTCTGAGTATTTGCCATAAAAGTATCTGTAAATTAATACAAGGGAGGCAACATTCCGTCATACTTGTAAGCGAGGAAGTTCTTTTGTAATTGTTGGGTTATTAATAGTTGTTATTGCTTTGTTCCGAATTTTGTTCAGTTGTCTCAGAGCAACCTCTCCACATCCACCCCATAGGGGTGAGGAATATTCGAGCAAAGAGCACATGTGACTTTAAATTATAGCTAACTGCTCGTCAGTGAAAAAACTTCTGATTTTATACAATAATCCAAGCATGTGATGTAATTATGAGAACTCCAACTGAGGATATTGTTATGTGAAATACCAAGAATTATAATACTTTTAGAGATAGGAATATCGGTTCCTTTGAAGCTAATACAGAATATCTGTCTATTTGTAAGTTGGATATACCTGGTTTTCTTAGCATTAAATGAGATTGTTAATTTGTCCCCATTCAGTGATTTAGCTAAGTACTGATTTATGGAGATTGCTGTACTGAATTGGGAGTTAGAGGTATCAAACTTTGTCAACTGATGTTTATGTGTGAAGGAACTGTGAAGCGTCGAGTCATCTGCATGTGAGTGAATGGGATTATCGGTTGACAGACAAGAGATCATGAATATGAATTAGGAACAGGATTGGAGCCAGGACTGATCCTTGTGGCAGGCCGGCTTTAACTTAAGTGGAAATTGGAATATACGTCATCTACTTTTATCTTTCAGTTGCTGAGATTTTAGGATATCGGTGGGACAAAAATAAAAAAAAAGCTTTAGAAATACTACGGACTATTGCATACATCTCTCCATAATGGTCAATTGACTGATGGATGGTATTAGTCGAGAGGCTGAACATGTAAACTGTGGATTTTTCGTGGCAAAAGCCATATTGTCTGTTGCTAATTAAGTTGTTTGATTCAAGATGTTTAACAGTGTGTGTATTAATAATAATCTCAAATACTTTCCCAAGTGAAGATGTGATAGCTGTTGGTCTGCATTAAAAAAAAAAAAAAAAAAAATACTATGCTGGCTTCAAACATTTTTTTGTGTGTGTTATTATCAGTGTTCGAAATGCCAGGGAATTTATGATCATTCGGAGAGCGAATAAAAACCTAATTTTGATTAGTCATAGTGAAATACAGGAGACATCAAAATTCAGTTCCAGCCTAAAAAAATGTTAATAAAATCATGATGAAGACTCACGTTGCTAAGTTCGTAACTTCATTAGTTTGGTTACTTGTTCAGTTTAAATAACCCAACACCAGAGTATTTTTTCCTCTGTTTTGCACGAACTTCAAAATGGTGAGGTTAATTATACCTTTTCTTTACTGTATTATTATTACATGCGGTGTCCAAACGGCTAAATAAAATCAACCAATGGTAGAAAGGAGACCAAACAAGTAAAACATTTTGGGACTTAAAATATTAAATAGAAACCAGAAAGAAAATTAGTTTTACTCTTTCTTAGCTTAAACATGTTTCAGATAAAAAAAATAAAAAATAAAAAATATTTCATGCTGGTGATGACTGAAGGCAAACGTTCATATACAGACGTGTCAGTTGCCAGTTTACATATACTGCAGTAAAATATCAACACATATATTCAAGAGGTGCCTTTAACAGTAACTCATCACTGAAGTTACGTAATGATCATAAGTCGAAAGTAGGTGTTTGTACAGAAAATTTAGAGGGTGACTGACTAATGGCAATTTAATAATTTCATACATCGGTGGAGGTATTTTACCAACGAATCAACCACCAGGGATCACGAATTCAATAACTCACGCCAGTCGCAGGATAACATAAATACCATATGTGAAAAATATTTTTGTCATTGTTGTTCCTCAATCCCGGTCAGTCTTATCAAACAGATCCGTCTACCGCAGGTAATCAACTGTCCCTTTAGGGTTGTCCCATAGGTTCTCTACATCGTTGATATTGTATGTGTCCTAGTGTGCCATGTGCTGTGCAGTGCTCCATTATATGTCAAATGGTGTGCAGGTCTTCTCTACATGATGGACATGCGTTATCTGTAATTCCACCCAGCCCAAAACTAAACTGATAGTTGAGGGCTGGGTGGTGACCTGATCTAAACCTACAGTAGACAGATGAACACGATCATCTTTTCTACTTAAGGACACCTCTGATGGTTGGATGTCAGTAGTGGGGGTTTGCAACACAGTGTTGTGGGCGAGGTGTTGTATTGTCCTGCTCGTGAAGCGAGTGTTTTATTTTTTTTATGGGAGGAAGAATGAACAAAAGGCTGAGCCCGCAAAACGTTCCTTCCACGAAAAAAAAAAAAAAAAAAAGGGCCAAATTCAATATCTATTCATTTCGAGATGCCTGCGTTTGAAAGACTAGAGATCATAAGAAGTAGAGAATACAGACACAGGGGGACAGTTCCAGAGTTGACCTGTAGCATAAATGAAGGACTGGGAGTAACGGTTAACTCTTGCATTAGAGAGTTGGACAGAAAAGGCACAAGCATTTGTTACTAGACGGGTGCTACGTGCCCGTCGTAGGGATGGAGGGATGCAAGCAGACAGTTCAAAGAAGCAGTGACCATTGAAGTAGCGATAGAAAAGAGATAAAAAGGCAACAGTGCGGCGAAGAGACAGAGGTTGAAGGCAGCCAGAGGAGGAGAGTTGATGAGACTAATAGCCTTTGACTTTACTCTGTTAAGAGGAGCTGTATGTGGAAAACCTCCCCACACATGAGAGTTCTACTCTAAACGGGCGAATAAAACCCGTGTATAAAGTCAACAACTGTGCAGAGGTAAAAAAAGGCACGGAGTCGGCTTAGCATACCTAATCTCTTGGAAGCAGATTTTACAAGAGATGCAATATGATCTTTCCTAGATAAGTTCTGCATGAATGAAACCCCAAGCATGTTCAAGGATAATGCAAGATTAAGCTGGATTTATTACACATTATTGGGCACGCCTGTGGAAGATTTTGACGGGTTGATAGGTGTAAAAACTGAGTCTTTGATGCATCAAAAACAACATGATCATCTTTACCCCAGTCAGAGATATGAGCCAAGTCAGACATTAGGTGTGCCATAGCCTCATCCCTTGTTTGTTAAAGTAACTGATGAGATGGACGTTGTGGGAACCGAATGGAAAGGTGGAGAGTGGCATCATCAGCGTACGAGTGGATAGGATTAGATGTACAGCTTAGAAGATCATCGATGAATAAAAGGAAGAGAGTTGGTGATAGGATAGAGCCCCAAGGAACACCACTGTTGATAAATCTAGGAGAAGAACGATGACCGTCTACAACAGCAGCTATAGAACGACCAGAAAGGAAGCTATAGATGAAGGCATAGATAGAAGGATAGAAACCATAAGAGGGGAGTTTGGAAATTAAAGATTTATGTCTGACTCGATCGAAAACCTTTGAGATGTCAAGTGCAATGGCAAAGCTTTCGTCAAAGTCCCGAAAGGAGGATGACCAGGAGTCTGAAAGGTAGGTGAGAAGATCGCCAGTGGAGCATCCCTGACGGAACCCATACTGACTATCAGAAAGAAGGTTTTGATAGGAAACATGCTTTAAAATTTTCTGTTAGGAATAGACTCAAAAACTTTTGAGACACAGAATGTTAAAGCAATTGGACGATAGTTAGAGGGTTGGGAATGGTCACCCTTCTTTGGGACTGGCAAAATAAGAGCACACTTCCAGCAAGAAGGAAAGGTACAAGTTGAAAGACAAAGGTGTATTTGTATTGCAAGTATTGGAATGCCTGGAGGTGTGATATTGTCCTCACAACATAATGTTTGTATGCTTATTATTTTCCTTTGTATGTTGTATCTTTCTGTAATGAAATGACAGGCGTTTTACGTACTGGCACTGGCTGCTTCACAGAATTGTCCTTCTCATATCAAGCTAGCTTCTGACAGGGAGGACTTGCGTTTTAGAGTGTAAGTGTGAAGTGAGAGTAGTTTTGATTAGGGCGTTAATGAGTATGGTTTGCAAAGTGTTGTACTGAGTATTAGATAGGGAGCCAAAACCAAGCAGGCATAGGTGTACCGAGACAGGGGGTGTGCCGACTCTTGATATCTCGTTCGGTACAGTTTATGGTCCTTGAAGGTGAGCCCGATGTTATATATCACCGCAAAAGATTTTAGTGGAAGGTGTGTGTGGCACAAATTATTATCAGTAATATGAGAGGAGTACCTTGTCACGGGGTTTTAAAATAAATGCAATATTAAAGGATAATTCTCAATAATACTGAAGAGCAGGGACAATGAATTGTCTTGCTAAATCAAGCAAAGATTACTTTATGCCGGCTTGCTTAGCCGATTCTCTCAAAACGAGAATTTATAAACTTTCTCAACAGTACACAGCAGAGACTAATTACTCACAATTGCTGTTTATTAGTACTGTTAGCCTCTGGAGAAAGTGACTTCACCCCTGACAATAAATAATTAATACTATTAATGATATCAGGTTCTTGCTGATGCGTTAACTCCTAGAAGGCACAACGGATTTTAAGCTTAATACAACAAGACTGGCCTAAGTACCAGTTATGAATGGCAAAGCGTTTATGCAAGCTAGGAGCTAATAGAGAAATAAGCTTAGTATGGAGAAATGAAACACGAGTTTACATTACATTAAGCTCGAGAAAAAGAACTGTTAGATTTATTGATTACAAAGAAATAAATTTAACGTTACATTTCAAAATGAATTCAAAATAAAGAGATCGCACTCACTCACTCACTCAGAAGCTAATCTCTTAAACCTAGGAAAATACGAAAAGGAAATACTGGTCAGAGAGTGGACTAAGCCGATGACTGGGTGTCGTCACTGAAGAAGAACACTGCACTCGCTGTCTCTCGCCAATCACGGCGGTGGTGGGAACTAGGTGTCGTTACTGAGGGAGATCACTGCCACACACAACCAGCCTCTGTGGCGCTCGAATCTTGACTGACTAACTCATGGGAAAGAAGGGAGCGCTGTGGCCTCATTTCTAACGGCCAGAATGAGCGAAAAGTGCCAAAAACAAATTGCTCAACGAAAGCTCTAATGTCTTCCACAAAGACGATCACTTATGACAGTGAAAAATTGATTTGAAAAGACTCCCGACCGAATGAGCGGTTAACTGAACGATAAACTGGGATTCCACTAGAGTTCGTGGTTTCCCACAAAAGCCAATGTCACTAGCCGACTCGTGAAATACCTGTGATCATGCTTACCCTTGAGTGTTGTGGTGGATTTGGCTGGGACCGTCGTCAGCCTATTGGCCAACAGTGTGCTGAGGTAGTCCTGTTGTGTGCAGGCCGTCTCTGCAATGTGGTGCGTGGTTTTTATGGTAACATCATTTGTATGTGAGGCAATGTTTGTGGGTGGAAGGGGTGTAGGAAAATCAAGCATGTATAGGATGAAAAGTAAGGATGAGAGAATGGAGCCCTGTAGGACTCCATTAGGGATATTTTGTGCTCGTAGTGCCTTGCCCTGGAATATAACATGTGCATTCTACTAGATAAACACTTGACAAGGCAGTATTTGGTGTTGTTCTTGTGTTGTATATCTTGGTGGTTAGTTTGAGTTGGGGCTTTGCATAAAGGGGTTTACTAGTATGTACTATAGCGAGAAGTGTCAACTGTGTGGGTGTTGTGGAGTTGATGCCATCTGATACTTGTTTTGTGAGAGTAGTCAGTAAGAGGTATATACAGTAGAATGCTGTGCTCTAAATCCACCTTCTGAAAGTGCAAGAGGAACATGCAGTGTGACTTTCTTGAGAATGAGATGTATTGATATTTGGGATAGTGTGCTAGGTAGTGTTATTGGTCTGCACGAGGTAGGGTGCGTTGGGTCCTTAATTACTTTCCAGAATACTGGAAAGGCTACAGCATGCATATGAGCAGTTGTGAAACTCTGACATCTTGTGGTCCTAAATGTTGGAGACGCAGGTGCTACAATCATTTAACCCGCGCCGTCCCAAGGACGTACTTCCACGTCCTCACGTTTTGTCACAGCCAGTCCCGAGGACGTACTTCAACGTCCTGCAATTGCAAGGTTCATAATTTCCACAATTTTCAAAATTCGCGGGAGATTTTCGTTTCGCCCGGGTACCCAAGCCTCCTCTACCTGCCGCCAGGCGGGCAGCGTCCTAGACCCCGCGTGACCCGCGCTCGCCCTTGTCTCGGTCACTCACCTGCCAGCAGTGACCCAGGTCAGACATGGCGCGGAAAGGTCTCTCAGATGAGCAAATTGCATCCGTCCTGGAAGCCTTCACTGGA
Organism: Coenobita brevimanus; assembly: GCF_032717465.1. Classification (NCBI taxonomy): domain Eukaryota; kingdom Metazoa; phylum Arthropoda; class Malacostraca; order Decapoda; family Coenobitidae; genus Coenobita; species Coenobita brevimanus. The sequence continues at coordinate 8,849,404 of NC_137008.1, read as the reverse complement.
GACAGTGATTCTCCACTCGATGATGATGTGGTAGATCGCGATTACGTCCAGCCAGAGGAAGAAATAAGTAGCAGTGATGAGGAGGTCCCTTCGCCCCGAAAAACGCGGTATGTGACATACCGTAAGGCAAGGGAAGGCCAGGCTGCTCCCCAACCACGTGCACAGCTATCTCTCCATCACGATTCTGATCAGGACGAGGATGAGGACGATGAGGATGACGGAGGGCTAGGACGTGATATCGCCGAGTGGTTGGGAAAGGAAAAAATATCACCACGTGGATCAGAAGGTGGGGCGAGACGACACCTAAGGTATGGTTCAAGTACTTTGTCTGGGGAAGTAGCAAGTGGTGTGGTGGGATTGCTGGGAGAAAGGGAAAGTGTTGTGGCGGCAGCGCGGTGTGAAAGTGAGAGTGGTGTGGGGGTAGTGCGGGGTGAAGGGGCCAGTGGTGTGAGGGAGGCAGCACGAGCACATGGTGCTCGTAGGCCTAGGGGAGAGCAGGTTGAGTCACTCCCCAGCACTTCTTTCGCCCCTGAATATTCACAAACTTCCTCCCCACATCCTGAGGCTGTGGGGAAAGGAAAGAAAGGGAAGGGAAAGGGCAAAGGAAAAGGGAGAGGGAAGAGAAGTGCGAGTGATGAGAGGCGCCGCTCTCCACCTCCCCAACCTCCCCCACCACCCTCACCTCCCCACCCTGACGAAGGGGACGATAGTGACGTGGCTGGAGACGGTGGTGTCACGTGGAACTGGGAGGATGGGAGTAATTTTACTCCCATCATTCACTAGTTCACTGAGGAGTGGCGGTCAGGTTGCACGGCTCCAGGTGTAAATGTTGGGTCGTCACGTTTAGATTTTTTCAACTTGTTTTTTGATGAGGCGTTTGTTGGGCGCATAGTAGAACAGACAAATATATTTTCACAATCCCAGCGCCTTGAAAGTGAACGCCTAGGAACCACAAGCAAGCATGCAGAACAGTATGACTATCCCGTGACTATATCAGAGATGTTCCTATTTTTTGCCCTGGTAATCTTGATGGGTGTGGTGAAGAAAAATCAAATTCCTGCCTACTGGACAACGGACCCAATCATCCTAACACCTTTCTTTGGAAAGGTGATGGGTCGTAATAGATTTCAGTTTATTCTCGGCCGCCTCCACTTTTTTGATGCAGATGATCCAGCCAATGCAAATAACACCGATAAAATTAGGAGAATTAGGCTGGTATTTGATCATTTACGGGAAATGTTCCGCTCCTCATTTTATCCCTACAGAGACCTTGTCATAGACGAGAGTCTTGTGTTGTGGAGAGGCAATATTTCCTTTAGGCAGTATATACCCAGCAAGAGACACCATTTCGGGTTCAAGATCTTTGTTATGTGTGACTGTAAGACTGGTTATGTGCAAGACATAGTCTTGTACACGGGCGCACAGACAGATATAATAGAAGATCGGAGTATAGGACTCTCTGGGGCCGTGGTGAAGACAATGATAGAAGAGTACCTTCATCGTGGTCATGTTTTGTACCTGGACAACTGGTACACTAGCCCTCTTCTCGCTAGGTTCCTCCACCAACACGACACCGGAGTCTGTGGTACAGTCAAGAGAAACCGTCGCCATATGGTCAAGATAGGGAGGAAACTTGACAAGAATGAGGTGGTTTGCTTCCAGGCCAATAACATCCTTGCAACCCTGTGGAACCACAACAGGGAAGTTTGCCTCCTATCAACTGTTCACAGCCCCCTGATGCACCGCACAGACTCCGTGGATCACCGTAGCGAGAGGAGGCGCAACGTATGGAAACCAGAGTCTGTACTTGCCTATAATCTGAACATGAGGCAAGTTGATCAGTCAGACTCGATGATTTCAAGTGTTGACTGTGCCAGGACAACGATGAAGTGGTACAAGAAACTCTTTTTCCACTTGCTCGACATCACGGTCCTGAACGCCCACTACCTGCACGCAATGACCACCGGAGTATCCGAGACCTTTGAGGGGTTTGTGAGGGAGCTGGCACGTGAAATAATCGCCAAGCATGCCCAGGAAAGACCCCCACACCGCCCCGCGCCCCCCGTGCTGCTCAGACTCCCCTACGTCTTGCAGCCCGCCACTACCCCAGCGCAATCCCTTCCGAACCAAACCGTCGTAAACCCCAGCATCGCTGCCATGTATGTAAGCACTCGACAGTCAGACCATCAACGCAGAGAAAAGACACAAGATACGAGTGTGTCGAGTGCAATGTTGCGTTGTGCCTTCAGCCTTGTTTCAAGGAATATCATAATCTCGTACACTTCTGAAACTGTGTGGGAAGGCGAAATGACGCTCATGATAATGGTAAGGCCAGTCAGTAGGTGCTAAGTCAAATATAAAGTTGAAACGGGTGTTATTTATTCAGAAAAGTAATGTATAAGATGAGAATTAGTGTAAGTGGAAAGAATTGTTGTCAAAACTACACCCACTGTGTAAATCTGGTCAGTAAATATGTGATAGCAAGGAAATAAAGTGGAAACGGGTGTAATGTTAGCATGAATAAAACGTATAAGTTGAACATTACTGTAAGTTGTCATAATTGATGTCACGAGTACACCCACATTCTGGTCAGTAAGTATGTGATAGGAATTATATACAGTGGATGATGTTGTAATGTTAGTAGTAAGGTATTTTATAAGTTGATTACTTGTGTAAGATGAAACAAATGATATCGCGATAACACTCCCTGTGTAAGTACGCGCAAATATGACGCTAAGTTCCATCGTACGTTCAGAAATGATGTAATATCAATTATATCAAGTGTTTACATGTGCAATGTTAGTGTAGAATAATTATATAAGTAAAAAAATAGGTTGTAAGTTGAATTAGTTGTCATAGCGACTTCACCGTGTGTGTTACTATGCGCTATTATTACGCTATATATTTACGTAAGGCCTGAAATAATCTCAAAACAGTTCTATAAAGTTGAAAAGTGTATAATAATATTAGAAAGGTATTATGTTAGTAGAAAAAGCACAATACGAGTTGAAACATCAGTCACAGCGAGTTCACTCACTACGTAAATTAGCGCTAGCATTACGCTAAATGTTATCAAAAGGCCTGTGAATACGTAAAAACAGTTCAATATAATGTAAAATGGTATAATGTTATTGTAGAAGTATTATGTAAGTAAAAAAAAATTATATGTATCATGATTTTAGAATGTTAGCGATTCATGGGAACCAAGTTGGCCGATTTTGCTCATTTCTCACGATGGTACAATGGTTATTTCTGCTCTATTTTTGTATAAAATCCAATATACTCTTTTATCACATGTTTTTATGTTTGTAGTAAATTCATTTCTACTTACTTTCATTGGTTTCGCAAACTTATAATACCATAGAAAACGTTTGATGCTCACACCGCATAGGGAGAACACGGGGCCAGGTGGGACCATCGCATACCTGGTTAAGCTAATTAGGGACCCCAGGGACCACTTTCTTTGCCACCGGCCATTGTTTCTGACCAAAAGCGAAAGTTTAAGCAAAAAAAAAAAAAAAAGGTCGAAAATTGCCCAGGATTGGGGGGTACCAGTGGTCAAAAAGTTGCCGGGACGGGGCAGGTTAAACATTATCTTTTATAATATTAGTTCCATCCCATATATAACACACATATTTGGTAGGGGAGAAGAGCTTAATTAAACCCGCGGCGTCCTGTCGATGTTCTTTAACGTCCACACGTTTTGTCACTGCCAATCCCGTCGACGTACACAAACGCGAAAAAATTGCAAGGTCCCTAATTTGCACAATTTTCAATTTTCGTGAGTGATTTTTGGTACGTATACACGTGACACCTTCTCTACAAGATGCCAGGCAGGGACAATGCCTTACCCAGCATGACCTCCTCCCTCCCCCCCTGCATGCCATTGTCTCAGCATTTCACCTGTTATCAGTGACCTGGCCAGTATAGCCATGTCATGCCACGGTACGAAATTCAGGGCCAGAGTGATTCCCCAATCAATGACAATGTGGAGGACAAACTTTACATAGCATTAGAGGAAGAAACAGTTAGAAATGATGATCAGGTAATGTGGCAAAAAAAGGTCAGGTATTAGTGAGTGAAACAATGCTTATAATGCCTCTATTACTGCTTGAAAACCAATATACTCTTGTACTACATATAAATTCGTACCAAGTAAATAAAAAAATACAGTTTATGAGTGGTGTGAAATAGTAATCCTCCCATAGAACTCGTTTTCTTTGGTGCCAGCCTGATAGAAAACCCAGCTGTATCGAGTACTTTAACCCCTTAACCGCGGGGCATCACTTTCGTGACGCTCGGCCACAATGGATCATACCGCGGGGCGTCACTTTTGTGATTCTGTGTTATTTTGAATTATCCCGGGCTCTCAAGTGGTGGCTTGTATCATCAATCAGTACTGCCAATGTCCAACACTAGTCAGCATTCCAAATCTCATCTGTACTCCCATCCATTGTTGACAATTTAGCAATTTTACCCCCTTCGTGACTCCCCTCCCTACCTGCCCTCCATTACCCTGTCCTCTCACCTCCCACGCCGCGCTGCGCTACGCAAATTTCCCCCGGATTTTTCCACAGATTTCATCCATTGAAATAAGCCCTATGCCCTATATTTATACAAAATAATATATACCAAAAAAAAAACAGGTAAGTGATAGTGTTATACACCAGAAATTGGCTAATTATCACCTGACAAAACCTCACGTGCATTCATTCGCTACATTACCACGGTAATTTCCCCTTTGATTTATGCCTTGTAATCGATGTCTGTAATAAAAATATATATCAGAAAGGAAGGGAGAATCCTAACTGACATTTACATTCACCTGGAACTACCTATTTCTTTATGTATTGCCGAGATTTTCTACCTATAAAAAATTAGCCTGTAAGTTAGCAGCAGTCAGCCTAAAGTGTCATTGTCAACCCTTCCCTTCTCAGATAAGCCACGGCATTTAGTTCCTTGTCCTCCGCTGTGGTCATATCATGTCGCACTCGTGCCCCGCCATTTCTGCCGCTGCTGCGCCCATTGCAAAGGGCCCCGTGACCTCTACTCCTAAGAAAAGTAGTGAGGCAAGCAGGAAAAGCCTTAGTGACTCTGCAGTGGCACGTGAACTGGCAGAATTGTCCATGATTATGATGGACAGTGACTATGACGATTCGGGTGAATCTTGTGATGAGCCGGGTGAGGTTATCGTGCCAGAAACAGCAACAACGAGTGCTACAGTGTGTGAATCAGAGTCTAGCTCCAAGGGAAAGGAGCCTTTAGTTCAGCAAGGACAGGAATTTGGGAAGGGAGTGACAAGGCGGCGTGTTAGCCCCAGAACAATGCCCCCACGTGACCCAGCCCGCCATGAGTCACGAGTGCATTCACCTCCCCGTTCCCCAAGCCCCACTTCACTCATTTCTTCATCATCGTCGGCTGAGTTATCTCCGGAGTCTTCGTCGTCGGAGTCACCACCAGCATCAACAGTGAAGGCAGGCCGTAGAGGTAGAGGTAAATCAAGGAGAGTGAAAAGTAGTGTAGCTAGTAGGGTAAGGGCTGCTAGTGCTGTATGGCAACCTAGGGTCAGTGCGAGTGACCTTGACCGAGATAAACCTCCCTCACAGCCAACCTCCACCACCACCACCACCACCCGCCCTACACCGCCACGACAGGGAATCCTGGACGCCTTCGCGTGGACGGAAGGGTCAGATTTTGTGCCAGAAAATCTAGTTTTTGATGAGAGCTCCTCAGGAGTTCAGCCTGCCTTCACTATGGACGAAAATGCTGAGTGTGTCGACTACCTTTTGGCCTTCCTGGATGACGAAGTCATGCAGCACATATGTGATGAGACCAAAAGGTATGAATCACAACATGCTGCAAGTGGTACAGGTGCAGCCAATATGCAACAGTGGTCCATGCTGGGAGTGCAGGAGCCATATGTGTTCTTTGCTCTCATGCTTCTCATGCCACACTCAAAGAAGCATGAGTTGGAAGAATACTGGTCCATGGACCCTTTATTACCCTCACCTACCTTCAATAAGTACATGGCCAGAGATCGCTTCCGGAACATCATGGGAAACCTGCACTTTGCCGACAACGATGTACCTTCCCAAACCGACCCACTCTGGAAGATCCTAGAGATTCTGAGCAGAATGAAGGATAAGTTTTGGAATTAAGTTCTTTGTACTGTGCGACTGTAAGACGGGGTACATCCTTGACTTCATCATATATTCAGCCAACACTGTCGATCTGGATAAAACACACCCCCTTGGCTTCTCAGGCTGTGTAGTCAAAGTGCTCCTAGAAAAATATTTTGGTGGGAATCATGTGCTGTATACAGACAACTACTATACAGCACCGAAACTTGCCAAATACCTTTCTGAGCACGGCATTGGCTCCTGCAGCACTGTGAAAAGTAATCGTGCCCACTTCCCCAAATTCCCAGAGGCGGGAACCTCGCAGCGAGGAGACGTGCACCTACGCAAGTGTGAGAAGATGCTGGCAATACGGTGGCATGACAAGAGGGTCGTGCCCATGCTCATCACCGTACATAAGGGGGAAATGACAGACAGTCGGAAGGTCGACCGTAGGACAGGCGAACCTGTGATGAAACCTGATGCTGTGTTGGACTATAATATCAACATGCGGCTGGTGGACAAGTCCGACATGATGATTGGTGAGATCGACTGCCTCAGGAAGAATACTAGGTGGTACAGGAAAGTTTTTCTGCATCTGATAGATATGACGATGCTGAACGCCTTCATCCTGTACAAGATGAAGGTCAAGCCACCCAAGTCCTTCTCCCTGAGGTTGTTTGCCAGGACTTGTGTCCAGCAGCTGCTGGAAAGATATGGTAGGGTGACAGCAGCAACTCCAAGGCGCCATCCAGTAACACTTCCCGACCAACTTGAGCAGAGGGCGTATATGGATCGGCACAGACTTGAGCTTATGCCTGCCACAGGGAAAAGGAAGGCTGCGATTCGCAGGTGTCAGGTATGTGCGCATACCACCCGCCGCACACCTGAGCATAAATGCACCTCTTGGCAGTGCGCTGAGTGCCAGGTTCCCCTCTGTGTTACCTGCTTCTTCGATTACCACAGCCAGAAGCAGTTCTAACAGTGCAAGTGTGGAAGCAGAATGATTTGGAAATAATGTGTAAATAATGTGTAAATAGCAGGTTAAAGCAATGGATGTTCAGTTGATATGATTGAACAGTGTATTATAGTTTTATCTTACTGAAAGTGACAGTGAATAACATAGTGTAAGTAAAATAGAAGGGTAAATATTGAAAATAGAATAGAAAATGTAAATAGTAATGTAAGTAATTAGTAATATAAGAATATGAGTACAAATACTTTATGTTATAACAGTGAAAGTGAATCCGTGGCTCTCTACGTATTTTACTGAATGAAAAATTGAATGACTTCAGTGACAATTAACTAATACGACTGGAGGAAACTTATGGAGAAAGACTCCAGATATATATAAGTGTGATATAGTAATAGAAATATAAAGTGTGAGGGGTTTTATGAATAATAAATGACAGAGTACCTAGAGTGAACTAGCGCAAGTGCGACGATCAGACGCGCTCGTAATTTCCATTGCTTTCACAGTGTTTTTTTTTTTTTTGGAGTATGGATCCCAAACTACTTGAAAATTATAGAATAGTGTTTATAGTGTGTGTATCTGGCTGTGGTAATCATATTACGGGTTGTCGGGAAGTGTAAAGTAGAGACTTCGTTACCCTACTTCAGTGGTCTCCACAAGTCCTACGGTAACGACGAAGGCTCAACAAATATTCCAGGAGAAAGCTGAAGGTATGTGCCATAAGCATATGTAATTTTATTATTCTAGGACTAATAACTGATTTTTGGCAAATATTTTTTGAGAGTCTGTCGGAGCCCGAATAACCCCGCGGGACACGCAAAACATTGGTAAACAAGCCCGTGGTGTAGGGGTTAAACCTCAGGTGAGCGATTTCTCTATGAATTTTCGATGTTTCTCACCAAAAGCGAAGGTTTGAGCCCAAAAAAAAAAAAATTCCTAAAATGGTTGGGATTGGGGGGAGTCAGTGGTAGAAAAATGGTCGGGATGAAGCGGGTTAAAATACACGTTCCTCTCACTCCAAACCAAGGTATATTCGCATGTCACCAGGAAAGTCACCCCCCCCAGTGACCAATAAATTGAATTACCATTCGCTCAGCAAGATTCTCTGAGTGTAGTGTTCCTATTCATCCAAGACATTCTTCTCACTGCAGGTCAAACGTAGTGTCTGATGGCGAACAACTGAGAGAGAGAGAGAGAGAGAGAGAGAGATTGTTCTGAAGATGGAGATGACCAAATATAAAGAGAAATTGGCGTTAACTCCCTCTCTCTCTCTCTCTCTGGAACACACCAAGTGGATTCTCTTCCAGAATCACGCTGATGTAGGGTGATATATTTTATTCGATTAAAAAATGGCAAAAACTTGCAACAACAGATGCAAATTACCGTACGTAGTAAAAACCTAAAACCAGGAAATTTTTCATTCATATGATATAAAGTCTTGAAAAATATTGGTATAATTAGATCAAACTCAATGTGGTCGTGGTCTGAGTAAATATCTTTTAATGTAAAGGAAAGGCATGAGTTCTTACTTTATAATATGGTGCTGCAGGTAGCTTACATGAAGTTGTCTCAGAATATGCGTGGGGAGTGTTCTTCCCTAACTGTACTGAAGTCAAAATCGAACCGCCTCCCCTCCTATACAGATGGTGAATCCATGTGTAGCAGACCAGCAGTTACCCAAATTAGGTGAGAATTAAACGATAGATGCGCATGCATGGATGATGACATCACAGACGCTCCACCCATGGACGCTCTGATTACCTCGCCCGGCCGGAGTCCCACGAGGTTTTTTTTTTTGTCAACTGTTTGTTTGTTTACTTGTATGTTAGCAACATTACTGAAAAATGGTTGAATGAAATTACATGAAACTTTCATTGGGCAGTGGTACCCAAAGAAAGTGATTAAATTTTGGAGCTAATCGAGTGGACATAAAAGGTCAAAATCAAGGTCAAGGATTTTCAGAGGGCTATGACGTGAAAACGGTTGAAGATAGAGAGAGGTATTATCGATTTGAATATACAGGAACTCGTAATATGGACTTTCATTTGGCACCAAGACATTTGACCTTGAATGAACTTGACAGGTCAAACTCAAGGTCACAGATTTTCGGGGGGCTATAACTCGAAACTGGTTGAAGATAGAGATATTTACTATTATCTACATATAGAATCCCATATGGGTTTTTAATTGGTACCTTGATCTTTGACCGTAAGTGAACGTGAAAGGTCAAACTCAAGGTCACGGATATTCAAGGGCTATAACTCGAAACTCGTTGAAGATAGAGATACTGTTGCCACAGTAGGAAATCTAATATGGGCTTTCATTTGCCAGCATGACCCTTGACCTTGAGCGACCTTGAAAGATCAAATGCAAGATCACGTCTTTTCAGAGGGCGTAACTTGAAAACATTTGCGCCATTACCTTAAACTTTAATAGTGCACTGACATTAATTGATAGAAACGAGCCAGTATTTAACTGCAAGAAAATAACTGCTGTTGGGTGAGATTTGTTGTGCCTGGCACCACTTGTTACAAAGGATTTTCATCCCTGTACTAGGGATTTTTACCCCACTCAGATCCCCCCCTCAGTCATTACTATTCATCTTACACTGTGCACATTCACCATTTTCACAGCAACAGGTAACCTACCCTAAAGCATTTCTAAGCAGACAACACACTCTGATACGGATGAACCATTCGTGACGTCACCATCCACGCATGTGCAGTTCTCTATTGGTGCATTTCTGGTCCGAGTAACTCCTGGTTCTCTACAACAGCCTACAATACCCACTGACTGACAGTCTTAGCTTAAGTGCTATTGACTGGCGTGTCCTGTGTTAAAAACCTTCACTGTTAGGGTAAACTGACTGGAAGGAAACAGAGTTGGTGGCACTGAAAGCTGTATGGATCCTGATTACATTACATTCTGCAGGGAAACATGTTTATGCAAGAGTGATTTTTGTGACTAACTGTAGTTTTTACACGGGAACATACAGATTACTTAACCAAACTTAAAAAAATGTAAGGATAACGTCATGTAGAAAGATGAATTAACCCCTCTGTGGTTGAAGGCCCGGAATTTTCCGTGCACACCAGGCTAACGCCAGGGGCATTTTTTGAAGTTTCGAAAGCTGATTTTTTTTTTTTGCCATATTGAAGAGAAAGTTCAGACACACCTAACAGTGCAAATCCCAGCTTCCTAGACCCATTCTGTGGCTTTCAGTGGAGTGTGGAAGTTGCAGAAATATCAGCACCTAATATCCGCCTCCCAGAGCTGCTGCCGTAGTGCAATTTGCAGTTTTTTTTTTTTTTTTTTTTTACCCCCCCAAAATGCAAATGGTGCTGTAATGTTGCGCATAGATGAGATATGATGATATCGAATGATTTCAGTACTATTATGTTAAGAATGGCTGGAAGAAAGATAATTATGAATATTTTTTCACCTTTTTGATATAAAATATGTTCATGGTAGTTTCGAGTTATTTTTTATGTTAGCGTTGTGTCCATGCTTGGAAAATGGAGTGAAAGGGTTGAATTTCCAGTCCTAAATGAGAAAATTGACTGTCCCCTGGGGCTAGGCCCTGCCACGGGGGATGAAAGTGAAGGGTCAGATCTGATTAGCAATACGGAAGTTGAGTCGCAACTTCCAGCCCTTACACCCCGTGCATGGCTAAAAAAAAAAATCGTAATGCAGTTTCAAAACTGCAAATAAGTCTAATTATTACGGATACAGAGACAAAACAGAAATAAATACGTTTACAGACGGGGGGAAACGTATTTTTTCTATAACAACATATTCACCTTTCTCTTATCATTTTACCTTGTTGTTTTCGCAATATATGTTGCTGTCTCGTAAACAGGCTGGTTGTGTGTGTTTTAAAAGGGAGGAGAAAGATTACATTTTCTGTCTGGGTCGAGATAATGGGTGTAACTATGTGCTTTTAGGCATGGCCACGAGCGAAAGAATCATACATCCACTCATTACGGCATCAGGTGGTGAACTGACAGATATGTGAGAGGGTGAATTCAAGGTCTCATGTCCTAGATGTTCGTTCCCTTACCGAAAGTTTTCACAGTTTTCTACAAGTCGCACTGCATCTTATGATCCAAACCATTACAACAAACCTGTGCAAATAGGTAAAGATACAGAGACAAAAATGTATTTTTCATTTAATTTCATGTCTTTTTTGTTTGTGCATGTATTAATTCATAATCATAAACAGATGGTTGTGTGTGTTTTACGAGAGAGGACAAAGATGACATTTTCTGCCTGGGTCGAGATAATAGATGTAGTTGTGCTTGTTTAGGCATGGCCAGGAGCGAAAAAATCGAAAATCCACTCATCACAGCAGCAGGCTCTGAACCGCTTGATCTGGTGTATGGGAGTGTAGTGTAGGTCAATCTGAAGACGTTCAGAACGTTCGTTCACTTTCCAAAAATTTTTGCAGTGTTTTATAGGCCACGCTCAAATGACGCCTGCGGCCATTTATCAGCTAAACATCATTCAATGCCGGCAGCCACAAAGGGGTTAATTATACCAAACGTCAGTTCTGGTTGGTAGTTATTATAAAATAACAGCAACCAGTATATGTAATGTTTTTAGTTATGAACACTGTATATCCAATATTTTTTTATTTGTTGCACTAGCGAAGTGGTTCTTTACTTTTTTGCCAGTTATCCTTTCGCACACCAATATAGGCTGTTACTACCCTAATTTTCTTAGACCGGGAGAAACAGTAGAAAAACATAATGGTATTGGTAATGTGCCTTTGAAGTGATTATACAAGGTATAGAATGAAGTCAGTATATGATTTTCAACTACAGTAAATTAACGTTTTCGCCAGAACCTACACTTGGTTAGACTGCTAGTGTGATGGGTGAAACGTTTTTTTCTTTAACAATTTGTTACCATGCATGGCACAGTTAGAGGTGATTCGTTTCGAATGTCTAGCCAATAAGCATCCTGTTTTTGCCCCCTCTCTTTTTTTTTTTTTACATATCAGAAAAGCCCACCTCATAGTGGTATGTAGCTGCAAAAGGCATCACGATCCTGTGTGCTCACTATGATACAGTGATGTATTCTTTGCCAAGTTTCATCCTGAAGGTAGACAGATCCTGGTCATGATAACTTATTTGACAGTGTTATAAGAAAAATCGCCGAGCAAAGTTTTACCAATATTACCCCACAGAAAGGGCAAAATTACCCCTTTGGGGTAATTACTCCCAAATTCAGAACCACTGCTCTAGTTGCAGTGGTTAAGGTTATGTTCTGTGCGCGTTAGTATGAATTCTCCAAAAAAAAAAATATTGACTTGTATTAGTAGATCTTAATGTTGAAAACAATAATAATAACGAGAAACAGTTGCTTTCGTTATGATTATTATTCATACTCCTTTCAGTCAAAACGTACATTAATACACCGACGAGTTAATAATACTGTAATGCAGTCCATCAGTCTTTCGTTGTCAGCTCCCTAATGCAAACAGGGACCACTCCCTCAATACCTCTCACGCCACCAATGCATATTGGAGTGAAAAACTAAAGGTAACAGCCGATGATACGAAGATAACATTAGAAAAGAGGATTGCCGAGTTGCAAGTAGAGAATCTGAACTTGAATGACCCTGGAAGACCTCTGACCTGCAAAGGTTCAAGGGAATATAAGAGGGGAGAGTGGTACTAAATATAAATAGTAACTAAAATAAATAAGTAGATAGAAGACATTGATATGAATGGTATGAGCCTGTAGGAGAGGATAACAAAGGGCGAGTGGAAGTGAAAACAGTTTTAAACTGGAATGAGAGAAAAGCTTGATATGATGAGTAAGATAATTATACGATAAAAAGGGAATGCTATTAATGAGTATACGAGGTAAACAGAATACCGGGTAATTTGAAAAGTTAAGAGTAAGGTGATGAAGTGGATAAACAGTGATATTCAAGGATAGGCAAGCACGGTAAAAAGAGAAGAACAGAGATGGAAATGCCAGTGAACAGCATTATGTTAAAGAATTTTGATGTAGAAAAGATCGAGGTGGGGTAGGGAGGTTCAGATCAATCTGTGAAAGTCATGAAGACAGAGATAAGAGTGAACAAGAAACGTGAAAAGAGATAGGGAAAAAGAACCGACAAAAAGAAAAGGACACGCCATTCAGGAAAGAACAGAAAAAACAGAAAAGGGAAATGAAATCGGTTTGAGAGATCGAAGAGAGAGAGAGGGAGGAGGAAATTAAACGGAACTGGAGGTCTGAGAGAGAGAGAGAGAGAGAGAGAGAGAGAAAGAGGGAGAGAGAGAGATTTTATTTGAACAGCTTCATTATATTCCCTTACACCCATCCTGTGAGCGAACACTTAACATTTAACAGATCCAATTCCTGTAGCCCAGGATGCTGTGATTAGGATATCACATTAGACGAGCACTTTCAGTATTTACGAAATAACTACGATTCGCAGAATACACTGCAGGACAGCATTTCATTTACATCAAGGAAAGCCTGGATACTTGTTCACAGTTATGAAATTATTCATATATAAGTTAATTATTAACAGAAATATTCATGAAATCGTTTGAATTCTCATAATCCACTATATAACAGTGCTTCTCTTGCAATAAACAGTCTGGGTAGTTATTAAGAATATCTAAGAATATATTCTTTAATCTGAGAGAGAGAGAGAGAGAGAGAGAGAGAGAGAGAGAGAGAGAGACAGACAGACAGACAGACAGACAGAGAGACAGAGAGAGCATTAATAAAATATCCTTTGCAAAAACAGCCCGAAACTGACGCGACCTTCTTGCATTTGTAATGGGGCACAGCAGAGCTGCACGGTCTGTACATGCCCCAGGAATAATTATTATTAAATATAGTTAAAAACAACTGACTTCGCAAGTGCAAGGGTCATATGCCACCAGGCAAAGTAAAATACGTAAACAATATATAATTTTGCCTGCTAAAAGTCAATTCCACATATAGAAATTAAAAAAATAATAATAATTATGTAAACATCTATTACCTGTAAAATGGGCAGGAAGCCCGCAGCCTCAAGAAAAATGAAAACATCAGTCACATAGTCATAGGCGCCTCCATGCATCGAGAACAAATCAGTAAGCACCATCCTCCCCCCTATACCTATGTAGGAATCTCTGGCGTAGGTCCCCCAGACTTGCACACTCGACCACCAAGTGACGGACAGTAAGGGTTACAAGGCAATCCTGACTATACTGCTCAGTCTAACCCGACATCAGGAATCCCTGAGTAAGCGTGAATGCCCAGTGCGAAGCCAGGCAACAGCCAGCCATCAATCGCCGAGGCATGGAGGGGAGAACCCTCGACACGACCACCCTCTGAAAAATTTCCTTTAATTTGTTATGACCAACAGCGTCCCAGCACCTCTGTCAACAAGTACGATCGCATATTAAAAGGAATGTGTCATATGGGAAGCAGGAAGTGGGTAGTTGGTAGGGGGCCGTCGAGAAGACGCGACTGGCTAATGTAACTGCCCTTTCATTGCCCTGCTCACCAATATGCGCAGGAACCCAACAAAACTGGACAAGCCTTACCACGCCTCTGCTTCAAGAACAGCGAGGACCAGGCGATGAGTTAAATTAAAGGACTGAAGATCCAAAAGGCACTATGAGAATCATTAAAAATCATAAAAGAAGCATCCTCTTGTGCTAAAATCAGCTAAAGAGCTAAATCGATAGCAGCCTGTTCTGCAGGAGAAATAGAGGTATCTATCAGAAGGTTTTCTCTTCCCATAAAATATAGGAAAAATCGCCTCTTACCCGACACCAGTGTCTGACTTCGAACCATCTGTGCATACAGGGATGGAGCCTCTGTAAATGGATGAATGACAAGAACAGATGATAGAGAATTAGAGACGAGATAGAAGACTTGGGACCTTCAATAGCTCGACACACCCACATCTCTGGAAAGAATCACTGAGCAATTCTTGGTAGTCAACCAGGTCAGAGAGGCTCTGCAGAGAGATTTAAATCCCCATAATCTGCCTGATCCAATATCCAAAGGGATGTGGAGTGCGAGGATGAAAATCATAATATTGGAAAAATGACTGTTGTGACACAGAAACAGCAGCAATGGAGTCTGACATATGTTTCACACAATTCCATGATTGAATGATTAGTGACTTGTGATGTAGCCAACTCCCACCAAAAAAGCCAGGAAATAGGGAGGCTCTGAAAGCACCAAGTCACTTCACTGGAACTCGTCACACTGCCACATCTCACATTACCACACTAGGCACTGCCAGATGCTGCAGCACCTTACAGTGTTACCCCTCAAACTGCAAAACCGCAAGCTGCCACATGACACACTACAAAACACTACACTGTCAGTATGTACTCTCACACCCCTAGCATTGCTATACCTCTCACAGCAACACCTCATACAACCACACCTCGTACTGCCATATCTCACATTGCCATACCTTATGCTGCCACACCTTACCCTCCAGTACCTCACACTACAACCCATCACGTAGTGCTGCCACGATACCATACCTCTCACTCCTCACTCTGCCATATGTCATCCTGAACCATCTCACATTGTGCCTAATACTGCTACACATCACACTGCGACACATCACATTGCCACACTTCACACTACAATCCCACTCAGTGTCATAATTCACAGTGCCACACGCCCACACTACAACATTTAACACTGCCACGCAAAACACTTCAATGCCTCACACTGCAAAATTTGACGCTGGCTTACTTCATACTGCCACAAGACAAACTGCAACACCTCACACTGCCGCAACTTACACTACATCATCCAAAGCACAGCACAGTGCCCAGGAGGCAAAAAAGAAAAAAAAAAATCACCGTATGTTTGGGCATCCAGTCATGTTGGCGACATCAGATCGAGTGCCTAGGGAAAAGTATGGAGATCGTTGCATCTTCCTCGTTACCCCAAAATAAGATATTATGCTAAATTAACGTTAGGTTAGGCCAGAGCTAGCTAGACATAGGTAGGCTTAATGTCAAACACAGCTTTTCTGATAATTTTGTGGTTTGATTAGGCGAACTGTCTCATCTATTCCTAGGCTAAGATGCAACGATGAAGAGTCATTTTCCGTTGAACTCGCTTCGACGTGC
Source organism: Coenobita brevimanus (assembly GCF_032717465.1). NCBI lineage: Eukaryota > Metazoa > Arthropoda > Malacostraca > Decapoda > Coenobitidae > Coenobita > Coenobita brevimanus. The sequence continues at coordinate 8,833,200 of NC_137008.1, read as the reverse complement.
CAATAGTACTGAAAGACTAAGTGAACCATATCAGAAGAAAAAAATACGCGCCCAGGAGACATTGGCTCTATCTATATATCAGATCCACACAAGAATAATAATATATATATATTTTTTTGCTGTAACACTACTATAGTTTCTGTGTCATACCAGAGAAAGTGATATTTGACTAATGGAATTAGTTAAGTATTAAATTAATAAAATTTTCTAGTTACAATTAACGCTTTTTACAATATACTTAAGATTGTGTAAACTGTAATAAAATAATTGCACCGGAGAATGTAGTGTTGTTCCCTAACAGGAGCTCAGTACTGAAGTAAAACCTTTCTTAACCCCTTAACTGCGGGGCATCACTTTCGTGACGCTCGGGCGCAATGGATCATACCGCGGGGCGTCACTTTTGTGATTCTGTGTTATTTTGAATTATCCCTGGCTTTCAAGTGGTGGCTTGTATCATCTATCAGTACTGCCAATGTCCAACACTAGTCAGCACTCCAAAACTCATCTGTACTCCTATCCATTGTTGACATTTTAGCGATTTTCCCCCGTTCCTGACTCCCCTCCCTGCCTCCCCTCCATTACCTTGTCCTCTCACCTCCCCAGCCGCACTGTGGTAAGCAAATCTCCCCCGGATTTTCCACAGATTTCATCCATTGAAATAAGCCCTATGCCCTATATTTATACAAAATATTATATACCAAAAAAAAATAAGGTAAGAGATAGTGGTATACACCAGGAATTGGCTAATTATCACCTGACAACACCTCACATGCATTCATTCGCTACATTACCACGGTAATTTCCCCTTTGAATTATGCCTTGTAATCTATTTCTGTAATAAAAATATATATCAGAAAGGAAGGGAGAAGCCTAAGTGACATTTACATTCACCTGGAACTACCTATTTCTTTATGTAGTGCCGAGATTTTCTACCAATAATTTATTAGCATGTAAGTTAGCAGCTGTCAGCCCCATTGTCACTGTCAACCCTTGCCTTCTCAGATAAGCCGCGGCATTTAGTTCCTTGTCCTCCGCTGTGGTCATATCATGTCGCACTCGTGCCCCGCCATTTCTGCCGCTGCTGCACCCATTGCAAAGGGCCCCGTGACCTCTACACCAAGAAAAACTCGTGAGGGAAGCAGGAAAGGACTAAGTGACTCTGCAGTGGAACGTGAACTAGCGGAATTATCAATGGTGATGATGGATAGTGATTATGACCCTTCGGGGGATTCATGTGATGAGCCGGGTGAGGAAATCGTGCCAGAAACTACTAGTACGAGTGCTTCAGTGTCAAGTTATGCCTAGCTCCAAGGGAAAGGAGCCGTTAATGCAGCAAGGGAAGGAATTTGGGAAGGGAGTGAAAAGGCGGCGGGTTAGCCCCGGAACAATGGCCCCGCGTGACCCAGCCCGCCATGAGTCCCGAGTTGATTCACCTCCCCGTTCCCCAAGCCCCACTTCACTCATTTCTTCCTCTTCTTCTGCTGAATTATCTCCGGAGTCTTCGTCGTCGGAGTCACCACCAGCATCAACAGTGCAGGCAGAGGAAGAGGTAAATCCCTGACCCGTAAAAGTAGAGTTGCTAGTAGAGTAAGGGCTGCTAGTGCTGTATGGCAACCCAGGGTCAGTGCGAGTGACCTTGAATGTGATAAATCTGCCTCACAGCCACCCTCCACCCTCACCCACCCTACACTGCCATGACAGGGAATCCTGGACGCCTTTGCATGGACGGAAGGGTCTGATTTTGTCCCAGAACATCTCGATTTTGACGAGAGTTCCTCAGGAGTACAGCCTGCCTTCACTCTTGATGAGGATGCTGAGTGTGTGGACTTCCTTTTGGCCTTCCTCAATGACGAAGTCATGCAGTACATATGTGATGAGACAAACAGGTATGAATCACAACGTGCTGCAAGTGGTACAGGTGCAGCCAAGATGCAACAGTGGTCCATGCTGGGAGTGCAGGAGCTGTATGTGTTCTTCGCCCTCATGATTCTCATGCCACACTCAAAGAAGCATGAGTTGGAAGAATACTGGTCCATGGACCCCTTACTACCCTCACCCACCTTCAATAAGTACATGGCCAGAGATCGCTTCCGGAACATCATGGGAAACCTGCACTTTGCCAACAATGATATACCTTGCCAAACCGACCCACTCTGGAAGATCCGGGAGATTCTGAGCAGAATGAAGGATAAGTTTATGACATTCTTCCACCCCATTCAGAAGGTTGTCATTGACGAATCCTTGGTTTTGTTCAGAGGACGTCGTAGGTTTGTTCAGTACATTCCAAGCAAACGCCATCGCTTTGGAATCAAGTTCTTTGTACTGTGCGACTGTAAGACGGGGTTCATCCTTGACTTCGTCATTTATTCAGCCAGCACTGTCGATCTTGATAAAACACACCCCCTTGGCTTCTCAGGCTGTGTAGTGAAAGTGCTCCTTGAAAGGTATTTTGGTTGGAATCATGTGCTGTATACAGACAACTATTATACAGCACCGAAACTTGCCAAATACCTCTCAGAGCACGGCATCAGCTCCTGCGGCACTGTCAAGAGTAATCGTGCCCACTACCTCGCAGCGAGGAGACGTGCTCCTGCGCAAGTGTGAGAAGATGCTGGCAATACGGTGGCATGACAAGAGGGTCGTGCACATGCTCACCACTGTACATAAGGGGGAAATGACAGACAGTGGGAAGGTCGACCGTAGGACAGGCGAACCTGTGAGGAAACCTGATGCTGTCATAGACTATAATATCAACATGCGGCTGGTGGACAAGTCTGACATGATGATTGGAGAGATCGACTGCCTCAGGAAGAATACTAGGTGGTACAGGAAAGTTTGTCTGCATCTCATAGACACGACGATGCTGAACGCCTTCATCCTGTACAAGATGAAGGTCAAGCCACCCAAGTCCTTCTCCCTGAGGTTGTTCGCCAGGACTTGTGTTCAGCAGCTGCTTGAAAGATATGGTAGGGTGACAGCAGCAACTCCAAGGCGCCATCCAGTAAACACTTCCGGACAGACTTGAGCAGAGGGCGTACATGGATCAGCACAGACTGGTGCAAATGCCTGCCACAGGCAAGAGGAAGGCTGCGATCCGCAGGTGCCAGGTGTGTGCACATACCACCCGACGCACACCTGAGCACAAACGCACCTCTTGGCAGTGCGCTGAGTGCCAGGTTCCCCTCTGTGTTACCTGCTTCTTTGATTACCACAGCCAGAAGCAGTTCTAAAAGTGCAAGTGGGAAAGGAAAGTAATATGAAAATAATGTGTAAATAATGTGTAAATAGCAAGTGAAAGCAATGGATGTACAGTACATATGACTGAACAGTGTAATATAGTTTTATGATACTGAAAGTGACA